>NW_010523017.1:0-283 GCF_000687285.1 Phaethon lepturus
GACTGCTCAGCAGCAACCCAAACCATCAGCACGTTATCTACATTTTCTCATCCCAAATCCAAAACATAGCCTCACGCTAGCTTCTGTGAAGAAAATTAATTCTACCCTGGCTGAAACCAGGACAGGGAATCGAGTGCTCCCTCAGTGAGTTTGCAGATGACACCAAGCTGGGTGTGAGTGTTGATCTGCTGGACGATAGGAAAGCTTTACAGAGGGATTTGGACAGGCTGGATTGATGCGATAGGAAAGCTTTACAGAGGGATTTGGACAGGCTGGATTGATG
>NW_010523018.1:0-14860 GCF_000687285.1 Phaethon lepturus
TCCTTTCCAACCTTAGTAATTCTGTGATTATTCATTAGCAGGAAATAAAGCAACAGCAAGGCTTCAGAAAGGGAATTACAGCTGAGCCTCTACGGTTGCAGAAGCACGTCAGGAGTGCAGTGTCCTAGGAGCATATATAAGAGCTACAGCTCTACTAATTATCTAACTTAAAGACATATTTTCATACCTTTTCCACACATGACTTGTATTGAAATATTATAATCATAATAACGCTGAGCTTTACAAACTCTTTCACAACTTAAAAGCACCCCTTCCCTGTAACAGCTCAATCCACAGCTTGTTTAAACCACTGAAACCTTCTCTACTGATTCTGACATGCTGAACAGCACAAAGCAGAAAGAAATAACAATGTGTTTTGACATAAGGATTTATGTTAGAAAAAATAAGTAAAAATTTTTTTCAGATTATATAATTGTTATAATATTATAGTATTAAATTAATTATAGCAATAAATTAACTTATTAAATATTACAATTACAATAATATTATATCATTATATATTATTTTATAGTATAATATAACTTTCATTGGAATTTGGTGTGACACAAATCTCTCTTGGCTGAATAATTCTTCCATAATTCTGAATTCCACAGCTATTTTGACAGGACTTGTATAGTATTTTATATACATTTGCATTTTTATCCTACAGGCTGAGTACTAATTTGGGATTCACCAATCTTTTCCCCATGTTAAACCAGTGAAAAGGCATTCTTTCAAAAGAACATTCTAAAGAACAGAAGGATTGGAAACTTTACAATAAACCAGTGAAATATAAATTACAATTAATTTATTTCTTTTAAATTTTCCTCTCCTGTTGATAGGCTGCCAGGTAACCAGTTACTTTAGTTCTGGAGAAGTAAACAACTGCATGAATAAATTGCAGTATGGAGATGTTCCAAATCATACACTCCCTGACAAGTGGGCTGCAAACAATCAAGAGAAATTTCTTCCATAGAAATTGTTTCACCATTCAGAGACCATGTGGGATGCTAAAAGGGATTTGCATTATGTTATTCTCCACCACACACGGAGAAGTCATATCACATTTTTTATAACTCTCTTATTTATGTGAAGCTCGCGAATGTTGCTGATCAGCAACTCTTTATATACAGAAAACAGATAAAGTGCAGGCTTGGTAAAAAATAAGAGCAATGACAGAAAGGACATGTTTGTAATTTATGGTCTATTTTGCGGCTTTTTCTTAGATTGACACCACCTGGGGTTGGAAAAAACATACAAATACATTATGTGTTTCTCCTTTCTACTTTCTTCCCTTGCTTTCTTTTCTTTAGGCAGATGGTTTTGCTTTGGAGGAAGGAACTGCAGATCAGACCTATAGCCAAGTGCTCACCCTCAGTCAAGGACCGAGAAAGGACTGGAAAAAAACAAACTCATTCACAGGCAGTGATCAAGCTTCATAGATACTGGTTAATGTTAAATTAACCTTCAAGATATGTTCTGTTAGGATACCATGAAATGTTGATTCATGATTTAAGGAATTGATGATATTTGTGATGCTATAAAATGTCATTGTAAGATAATGATAATAATGGACTAAAGATAACCTTTGCATTTTATCTCTGCCTGAACCATGACATTTTCCCTGTGATTTCAAAGAGAGAGATGGTCACCTGCCTGGTATTTTTTGAAAGGCAGTACCTGCTGGTCTAACGGAAATGAAACAATTACTAAGAACCTTCTGTGTACAATATTGCTTTCCTAATTCCTTGAGTCTTGCAGTTACCCTGAGTTTTAATAGTGTAAGTTTCCACAAATAAACATCATTAGTTTCTCCCATAATCCATGGCAGTAAGGTACTAATTTGAAAATCCTTAAAGTGAGAAAAAAAACACTTTAGCACTTACTGTATTCTTGACAAATTTAAGACTTTATGATGATATTTTAAAGTCTGCTGCTGCTGTTAACCTTAAAAACTGAATCCCTAAACAAACCTGATTCTTCATAATATGTGTTTATTCTCCCTTAAAATACTTAACCATAACTTGAGTGATTGTCATCCAGTCCACCTCTGGACATATTTATCTACTACTTACCCATACTTATCTATACATTAAGAGGAAGGTGTCAAAACTTAATGTAGAGATGAAAAAATATGTCCCATATGCACTTACAAAAACATTTCACATGTCAGTTGCCTGAAAACAGTGCGGAATAGTTAGATGTTATGTAAACTTTATAGAAGCAAAAAGAGCTGAATTTGGGGGTGAGTTTGGTTCAAGATGCTACTAATCAAGGTTATCACAAATGTCATTCAGTAAAACTATGAAAGTTATTTATCTGGTTAGTCAAATTTATACCTTGATTTTAGCCTACTTGAAAATATTGCTGTCCTTACAAAGATGGAAACAACCTTGATTTTAATGTGAAAAACAAAGAAAAATCTACAGTAGTTTCAATTTTATGGTTATAAAGATAATTTTGTTACAGCAAATAATTACTAGTCTATCCTACTTCAGTTCCTAACAACAGAATCTGGATACTTGTATTTTCTACCTTTGTACAGTATGGACTAATACAGTTGAGTCAAAGAGAATAGTTTTCCTTTCAGTGAAAATTTTTCTGTGGTAAAGATTTGCTTGTTGGCCGAACACACACATTCCAGCAGAAAGCATAAGTCTATCTTTATTAAGTATTGTGTGTTCCAGGAAGAACAAATGTGCTAGTTCAGTTACGATATCAGAGAGGGACACCAGGCTTTCTCTCCTGTTCATCATTACCTCTGTGGATAACTGCCAGTCTGAGAAGTTAGGAATTAAGATCATAGAATGGGACCTTTAAAGAACATCTAGTTCCAGCACTCCTGCCATGGGCAGGGACATGTTTCGCTAGATCAGGTTGCTCAAAGTTCCATCCAACCTGACCTTGAACGCTTCCAGGGATGGGGCATGCCATCCCCAGATAAAACCTTTATTATTTTCTGAAAAATACTGTCTTGGTAACAAAAATTGTGAATACTTAAGCGTTCAAATACTGCTTTGGAATGAGGGAATGTGTCTTTGCTGGCAAAGTAATTAAAGCAGAAGTTAATACCGCACAATATTTAGAATAGTTCTTAATACATTCACATGTTCACACAGCAGAAAAACTGCAGTGAGGGACAACGCAAGAACACCAGAAGGCATGAAGTACACAAACACAATAGCAGTGAATCACTTTAGTGTAGGAAAAATAACCAACAAAAAACCCTGACATTGTTGGGTCCTGCTGTCATGTATTCCTCTCCCTTTTACCTCTTCTCATTTGTTGAATGTTATTTCCGTTTTCATTTAGCCTCATACATAGGCCTCTACAGATCTTACATAAGGTACAACTGTTGAATGAAGACACAATAATTGATCGAGGACAATCCTATTTTCTTTTTTCAATTTGGACCTCTTCCTTTACTCATCAAATATTGTACACCTCAAGCGTATCATCAAGCAATGACAAAAAGCACTTCTACATGCCTTGCTTTACAGAAAATGAGCATCTGCCTGTCTGAAAGACCTTCCCCTGAGTGAGCCTGAGGAGAAGTCTTTGCAGGTCATGGTTATTTTTATCCCTGAGGCTAAATAACTAACATACTTCAAGCAGATCCTGCAGCAACATGAATAAATGTAACAGTCTAGAAAGGTAACAAAACAGTTCAATTAGTGGTTGATGTGGCAACAATTCACTATCTTCCACTGGTGACCACGCTATAAGGTATTAAGAATAAGCACATAGCATCTTATTTTGACTTTGATGTTAAATCATCACAAAACGTTATCACAAGATGCTGTGTTGGTACAAAGAGTAAGAAGTATTTTTTTTCTTGAGAGACCTTACAAACTCCAGAGGAAATTTTAACAGATAGGAACAAAAATTTGAGTTATTCCAATCCCAGCTAGGAAGAAAGGTAAAGACCGCTCAGGTGACTGTTGGGCCTCACGCGGAGTGTGCCATACCACCACAGCGACTCGAATCTGTATCTCCCAAGTTCCTCTCTAGTATCGTAAGCATGTGATTATCTTCCCCTGAATATGTTACACTGCAATTCTGTCTCCTGTATAGCCATAACACAAATTACCCACTGATTCAATAGCTATATGAAGAATAGCTGGAAAACGACATAGTGTATCCCAAGAGAAGAAATATAATTTTCATCTGTATCTTTTTTTAAGTCACAGTGCTCCTCTGCTCTCCCCTATCTGTATATAGATACAACGTTGTTATCAGACAATGTATTTACGTAATACAATCATTTCCTAGTGAGACTTGGTGACAGATGAGACCAAAAAGTGATGTACATCTTGCAAGCACAACCATTAGTATTGTCAGGAAAAAACCTAAACCCTTCATACACCCAGCCCTATCCCCTGGCAGTGTAATTCTCAGGAGCTCTGTAGCCCCAACTGATCTATCTTATTCATAGCATTTGCTTCTCAGTGTAATGACATAAATAGTTACATGGAAGCAATTGAGTATATCTGAACCTGATAATGCTATATAATCTCTACTGTCAAGATCTAAGTCTCTCTATCAAGACAGAGAACTAATGCTAGAGTTGTAGTGTGACTTAGGATCTTTTATTGCATTTTGCATTTTGCAATAAAAGAGGGAGATGAAGAGGATGGTGGGATGTTTTTATAACTATTAAGGAAGTGACACAATGAAAATTCCTTCATAGCACAATGAAAGCAGCTGTAGTCTGCTCCCTAACATTGAATAAGCTCAGTTCGCCACCACCAAGGAAAGCGCACAAAACAGTACAAAGCCTTTGAGAATAATTTCAGATGTTTGGAAGACAATCATCCATTTGATATTTTAGACATAGATTTACTTCGATAAACAGCTCTATCCAACTGAATAATAAAAAAACCCCACAAAAAGTATGGTAAATTAATGCGTTAATTCTGTTCATTATCTCTCTAGAATAGCAGTTGAATATTTTTGTTCTGTTATTAAAGCAATCGTGCTTTATTCTAATGGTCTAACTTTTGTTGTTCAGCATATGTGTCCCAGCATGCAGTACTTTGTTTAAGTGCATGCAATTCTGAAATTCTGAATGGTCTTTACAAAATTATAAGGTTGTTATAAAAAAATTAAATTGTTGTGTAAACAACATGGAAGTTGTTACCTATTTCTTTTCTAAAATACATCTAAAATTTTCTCTTTAAAGATGCCCAGAAGGCCACGTAGAGAAATGTTTTACAAAAAATGCCTAGAAAATAACATCTTCACTGAGGCAACTTTCTTGAGCCCTTGCCAAGCTGTTTTTATCTACTTCCGTCTAACACAGGGACTCCTGCCTCCCCCTAGGCTCAGAATGCTTCCAGGGCTTCCTGACGTTTAATTTTACAATTCTCTTCTCCACAGTATTGTAGGGTTTTGTTCTAACAACATAGATGAGAATAAAAAGAAAGTACACACAGAATATTCTTGATTGGTAGTTGAAAAGAAGTAGTACATTGAAAGCAACGTATTTTAAACATTTCCTTATGTTCACTCATAATGCCCTTTCAGTCCACCCAAATTGCTTGTGTGAATGTCTATTTTTATTATACCTTTAGATATGGATATCAAAATCTGACAGTTAAGTATTTGGCTGAAAGCAGTTCATACATTCCTATCAAAGAGTGAAGCTTCTTAGATTTACAGTCTTATAATTGAATTTCCTTAAGTATTATAAATTATCAACTACCTTTTTACTCAATTCCACTGTCTGCTTAAGTTAAAGCTAAAAAGCATTCTTAGTGGTATAAAAATTTTACAACTTCAGTCAACTATTCCCACGGTTCTTTCTGTATGCAAGGATATATTGTTTTTTTTTAAATTAGCATGAAAAGCGTATGTTTTATAAAACATCAAATATGCTAATTAAGATTAGTTCTAATTTAAAATGTGAGATATATGCACTTTTTCATTGTTCATACTAATGTAGAGTTTTGTAGTAGGTCAAAGCAGAGCGAGTATTCTTGAAATATTATGACACCTAATTCTTCTTCAGGTGTTGGCCTTGATGGGTTTGAACTCGAATGTATACAGGCTCTACTTTTAATATTTTCAAATTTACAAAACAGGGCAGTATTTCTATGCCATCATAACGCAAAAGATAGATTGGTGCTGATCTATGAGCGACTGAAAAATGCACTCCATGGTAGAGAGACAAATTCATCGCTTATCAAAAGGACCGATACTATTTGTAAATAGCAAACAGTTTTCAATCACAACAGTTTTTAATTCCCAGACTCAACGATTAAAAATATTATATTCAGGCAGACCTTTTAAGAGAATAAATGTCTTAGGGAACAGGCTACATTAATATTTGGTCTAAATCCTGCGAGGAGGATCAGGTAATCAGTTTATTTCTTCAGCAGCCTCCTGAAGAATTTCACAATAAGTTGAGAATTTGCATTCTTCCCCACCCCCCTTTTAAAGCTCTCCTTCATTTGAAGAAATTCACTGTGCATACCCTAGTCTCATACTTTAGAACAGTCCAAGGCTGCCTAGGTGGCCAAAGATAAATAGCAAACCAGCTATGTTTGCTATGTTCCATCAGCGTAGGTAAGCACCTGACTGATGTAAATCTGTGTGCCTTTATTATGCCTGGACTAGAAAGGAATGCAGCGGGAGAAGTGGGCATTGCACATGTGTGGGTGTGAGCAACAGATGCCAAAAGAGCCCACAGAACATTCCTACTCTCAAAATAGCTTATGAGGAGAATTGAGACTGCTCTAGATCATTTTTCAAATCTGGTATGAGGTGTACCATCCTATCATCAGAGCAAAGACAAAACTAATTAGTTTGTGGACTTGTGTTGCACTCCAGAACCACATTCCACATTTTATTAATCTACACAACAACACTAACTCATATTGGCTTGCCTGTTTGTATAAAGGGACAAAATTTGACCACCTCTGCCTTTTATTCTATTTACTTACTCTTTGCAATGTTTTTCATATGGGTAGACTTCTGGTATACATTTGCTAATCCAAACAATACAGAAATTGCAGTACAGTACAGTATTTCCATCTTTTTCTGAGACTATGCAAGTAATAAAGAGTCCAAATTCCTTTACTAATACACCAATGATAACACACTGTGCTATAAAAATGGAATATTGAAATACAGTTTACAGGTGTAAAGGTGGTTGGTTTGGGGGTTTTTTTTGATTAACGTATAATTTGTTGTGCTATTTTGCTTAACATATAATTTGTTGTGCAATTTATCTTTCTTTAAGTGTTTACAGAACTGTAATCTTTTTGAGCTCATTTTGTTTTCTTCAGTTTGGTGTCACAGAGAACATAATAGATTCCATATGAGATTACATCGCTAAAACCAAAAGGAAAATATTAGGAGCAAATATAATATTTTGAGGTTTCTTAGTTTGTTTTACCTCTAATACTGGGCAGACTGTTTACACAAATCATTTTGCTGTGAAGTAACACATAATGAGTTAAATGTGTGCAATGTCACCATCAATCATGTTCATTTTTGTTTGACTGACCAAACATTTATAGCACATTAAATCACTTTCTAATCACATTATGACGGAGAAGGAACAAACACACATTTCAAGCTTTCTTTAAAAAATACAGAAGTTTCAGTACATTTTCCTGGCAATCTCTTCACTTGTGGGAGACTCCACTAATAACGTTTGCCCAAGGAATTTATGGGGGTTTGACGTTACTTAAATTCATTGTTCTAAATGAAAAGTGCTGTAAATTCTTTTAGGGAATGGACATCTTTCTTTTCAATAGAGTCCTCTCTAACAATTCCAATCAATGTAGCTGCTCTCCTACAATACACTGTTGATTCACAGCCACCACTAAGTAATAGTTTTCTCTTTCAAATACAGTTCTAAGAGTGAGACAGCTTGGAGAAAGAACATCCTTTCAGCTAAATTTTGCTGCCACCAATTGAGTCGGATTCTCATGAAGAAATATGTCTCCGTTCTTGTACGTTTACTTTGTTTTAGATTTTAATATACTCAGAAATCTTGGAAATGACAATATTCATTTTATTTCCCTGGACAATTCATTCTTAGTTAAGCAGCAGACATCTTTTTAACCAGCACTAACAGTTTTGCATTCTCCAAATGCACTATTTGATGGCATTTTTTTCTCTCAGTGCCATCTGAAGATGATATCTAAAGTAACAGAAATTAAGGTATGTCTGCATCTTATTCTGTTTATAACTGTATATAATCACAGATACAAGATCAAAACTGACATTGATAGCTTCCTCCCGGTCAAAATCACCGCTATTTTCATGCTTATTTGGTGTATACAGAAATACCTAGATGTAATCTGAGTGGTGCCTTGCAAAGCTGAGACTTCAGCTTAAAACTGTTCATCAGTGAGAGGGTCCAATCTGTCACTGTGCTAAAATTATTATAAGAATATCTCATAAAATGAGAAAATATAGGATTGAAGGTGGGTAAGATAATGGCATAAGTGGTTAGATATATTTTCGGGAAAGATGGTACCTTTACATTTGCAGTTTTTGACTTGTCTAAATGTTTTAACTACAAATCCAGGCCATACATGTATCTCCCTCTAGTACAGTTCCCCCGTAGTCAAGTATTTGTACACTTCACCACTTTCTGAATATCTCAATTTTCTCTCTGCAATTTTAAATTCAGTATTAAAATAATTTGCATTAAGACCGGGGCTTCTGAAGATACCCATATATTTGGATCTCCTTGAGAGAAAACTGATCCCTCCTGATTTTGAAAAGACAGAAGCTGAGAAAAAGTTTCCAGTCTACTTCTGCTTTCGAAAGCAAGTTCATAGAACAGGTTGCCTCAGTAATTTGGATACATTAGGGTGACTTTTACAAGTGTTTGAGACCCCTGAGAGTCTTGAGTTACCACATCAGACAAGAGTGAGGCAGACCAAATGACTGTCAAGAAGAATGAAGTTCATAAGAGATATAGTCTTCTTTTAGGATATAAGTAGAAAGGATTAATATCCAAGTGACCATACGCTGATGAGTCATAGACAGTTCCCAAATTTGTCTTTACTTAAGTTTTTCAGAACATGAGTAAAGACGCAAACATTGTAACTGCAGACAGTAAAGTGCAGAGCCCAGGCTTGTTTCCATATCGAAAACTGACATTTTTTTGACTGTATGTAAGAGTCTGGAATATTTTTGACACACAGGAGTCTGCTGTCTCCAATTTTTTTGAGGTTTCCAAAGGAGACCTTAATAAGAATTACAGAAGTAAATAAAGACTCACTGCCCTGCACTGATTTGTGCATCTCTATGAGAACAGTCCTGGCTTTCTCACCTGAAGACTTTAGGTTTTTTTTTACTTTGCTGACTTGCACAATGGACTTGAAGCGGACCATGGACTACCCTGTACTCCAGTGTTTCCCCTTGTGTTAATACCACTCACAGGATTGGAAGCTGACCATCCTTTGTGTTTGAAATTAGTGTTCCAGAAAGGCAAGAGGAAGGAAGCACTGATTGCTGCAGTCAAGGCCTTGGGTTCAGTGAGCTAACCAGCTGCTATAGAAGTCTAGGAATAACTGGGTTAAAATTTTGCCATGTAAGTCCAAACGGGCTCTTTGTAGAGAAACAAATACATGAATGATGTTGTAGGAAGTTCAAGCTTCAGTTCCAACACATATTCCTTATTTACTCTCACAGTCAGAGGTCCACCAGCCACTTGATGTAAAAGACCACAACAACCAGTCCTTTTTTCTGGGCACTTTGTTGCTCTATAGGACATACATAAATCATATTTTTGTTTTAGCAGCAGGGGCTTTTCTCATAGATAAACATGTGTTTTGTCTAAAACAAAGCAAAACACAAAACACCAGAAATATCTCCCTAGAAATGGATGATGCTTTGAACAATCATTTAAAGGCCAAACACTTGGTGAAAAAAAATAAAAATGTAAGGTGACAGAACCTGGCTCATTGCCCAATTTGCAGCAGAGAACTTTTGTATCTAAGTGTGCGCTGGGGTTTTTTGTCTTACAAAATCTATTAATGTGTTCCTATCTGTTTCATATTTGACCCATGTTCTCTACTCAGCTCTCTGACAAACTGAATTGTGGACTAATACATGCTAATGAGACAAGACATTACCTTTATGAATGACCTCATAGAGAAGAGGTTGGCTAACATTGTTGAAAGGCCCGGTGCCAGGCAGCTCTGGGCTATGAAACCCAGCTTGAGCTCAGCAAGACAGATTGCATCATCCCCTTCTTTCCAGTTCCAGCTTGGGATATTTAGCAGATGTGCCTGGAAAACAAACAAACAAAAAAACCCACTGGCGAAGAACCAGAAATACTTCCTCAAATACAGTACAATATTGACAGAGATAGCAGCAAATTATTTTCTTTGTTACTGGCTTGACTTTTTCTGAGTAGGCAGAAGCACTCCAAGTATTTTAGAGTTTAATCCCATGCTAAGAGATGTTCCAATCTTACCTATTATAGAGAAAGTCTTACATTTCTCAAGCCACATTCTGGCTGTGACACTCTGCCAGGGCCACCCTCACACCTGAATGAACTACAGAATCTTGGAAAGTTTTCCTTCCCTTCTGTGTATTACTTTTACAGTACTGGGAGCTACTCTCTGACTGATAAGACATATACATAATATACAGGAATCTAATATAACTTAGATTACAACTTGTGGGAAGCTGCAACCTTTATAAGACATTATTCAATAAGGTATACAACATCTTTTGTCTTTTCTATTTCACTCCCTACACCCTGCAGGATAGCACTTGACTTGGTGAAAGTCCAAACTTTTTCCTAACACTGCTAATTACAAATAAAGAAAATAGCTGACCAAGACAGACCTCCATTGTTGACACTGGTCAGTTAAATATGTATTAATATTGTTCAGTTATTGGCATAACTCTATTGGATTATCTTTTCCATCTGCCTTATAGACATAAGGAAACACTGAGGCCTTCATGCTTTTTTCCCTTCATAAGTTAACATTACAGTTCAGCACTTTGATAAAAGCTATTCCTGAAGATGCATTCATTGGAAATACAAAGGAAAAATGCAGTATTTAAAAGATCTTCCCCTCTGAACCTGTTTAAAGCGGAGAAACACCTTGCTTTTATTCGATAAAAAGACAGACTCCCATTCACATACAGGAAGAGGACATCACAAGCAACAGCAATTGCTCTTATTCTAGCCAAAGGTTACACATATAAGGAGTTGTTAGCAGTCAAACCTTCTAAGTACCAGGATTATTGTGTTTCATTGAATGAAGGTCTACCCAGCCATGCTTTTTCTCCAACACTGGGCAGTGGTTGATGCTTTTAAAAATAATAAAAGAAGCAGGTCACATATGAGTTGTCTGTCCTCTGATATATTTTTCCTAGCCTTGTTAATCAGCAGTCTATGGACTTCCTCATATCAGGATTGAATAAATTGACTTCACTGCATTTAAAGGCCACAGATTTACCATCAAAAATTTGCCAAATTCCTTTCCAAAGTGGATTTATAATTTTGACCTCCACAATATTGTTAGGAACAAATTTCACAACTGAGTTACGTTTTATATGAAAAAAAAAATATTTATTTTGTGCATGTGTCCTGGTTTCATCCAGGATAGAGCTGGTTCTCTTCACAGAAGCTAGTGTGAGACTGTGTTTTGGATTTGGGGTGAGAAACTGTTGATAACGTGCTGATGTTTTGGGTTGTGGCTGAGCAGTCAAGGACAGTCCAGCTTCTTGTGCTGGCCTGCCAGCGAGCAGGCTGGGGGGGCACGGGGAGCTGGGAGGGGACACAGCCGGGACAGCTGACCCAGGCTGGCCAAAGGGATATTCCCTACCATACGACGTCATGCCCAGTACATAAACTGGAGTTGGCCGGGGGGCGGAAATCGCTGCTCAGGGACGGGCTGTCGATCACGGGGTGGTGAGCAATTGCTGTATTGGGCATCACTTGTTCTTGTACATTCCTTTGTTGGTATTATCATCGTTGTTTCCTTCTTTCTTTCTGTCCTATTAAACTGTGTTTATCTCAACCCATGAGGTTTTTTTCCTAATTCTCTCCCTCGCCGCACTGTGGGAGGGGGAGTGAATAAGCGTGGTGCTTAGTTGCCGGCTGGGGCTAAACCACGACAACATGCTACTTAGCCATTTCAGGTCTACATTATCATGCAAAAAACACAAAATCACAATAAATCTCCAGTAAAACAATAATTTCAGTCACTTTTTTGTAAAGTATCCACAAAGAACTGACTTCAGATGACTTGCCTAGAGGTCACCAATTCATCTTGGGCAGCTCTAGTGTAATAAGATGAGCAAAACTTATAGAAGCTGAGTGGTTAAAAGCTCATCTGGAATCAATAGCAACTACAGACACTGCAGCTTTGAGAATTAGACCCTAGGCAATTAATAAATGTCAGAGGATTTTGATAAGGTCCCTTGCATATATAAATAAAACTAAATTACATTGTAACTGGATTACATGACAAGGCTTATTAGGACATTTTTGTTTGAAAAGAAAAATGCATACTATTAATGGAGATTGAAAAATTGTGTATGAGTGAATGCAATATAGCAAAAAACTATGGGGAGAGACGACGTTGGTAGACGCGTTACCTTATTGTGATACTGCAACATCTGAGTGATAATTCTTATCTTCGGGTGATAATTCTTTATCGAAATAACTCTAAGAAAATAAAAGAAAAAATAAACTAACGTTTAGCTGGTGGGATATTTAGATAGTGTATCCCAATACTTTTACTCTACTGTGTTGTTAAGTCCCATAATTAAAAGTGTACCCTCTTATTCATCTGGCTGTAAAGCATACTGATTGAAGTCAGACCTATGCAATATTTACATTGAGTCAAATTCAGTTAATAACCATCAGTTAATATTAGAGAACATCAAACTTCATGAATTATTTAATTGAATGGTTTACTCTTATGGAATTCGCAGAAAAAGGGTCTTGTTTTAGCAGCTCTGTTCAGATACTGTACTCATTCTGTCAAGCAAGCAATACACTTGCAATTATTGCATCATCTTCAGTGATTATCTTCATGTCTTTGAATGAACATAATTGATGAAGTTTTCCAATAATAAATGTCTGAAAAGAATCCTTTCTTTCTGCCCCACCACATATTATTTATTTATAGTTGCTAGACATTCATCATATTTAAACACCCTGAATAATTATTTTGTTTGACATAAATCCACATGCAAATTCATCTTGATTTTTAAGGATTATTCCAAAACTCAATATTGAAACTGATACCTGAACTCCGAATTTATAAAATATGGGTCTACTTCCATAATGTGCAGCTTGACTGCATTCTTAAGTATTTAATGAGCCTAAGAGATACTCAACTGTGTACAGAGTAAAAGTTGCTGTAAAGAAAAATGATTGAGAAATGAGTGAATTGATAACAAGTTATGAAAAGAGGAACACACAATTAAAAATTAAAAAAGCATTGAGCAAAATTAGAGAGAAACAGGCCAAAAATTCAGTTCTGTATATACAAACTAAAGGTGGAAAAAGAAAATAAAAACAATCAAAACAAAAAAATAATCTGGATTATTACGGAATCACCAGTCTCAAGACTCTGAAGGCTATAACTGTTTATATTGGTGTTTTGTAGGATGTATCTTGCATACTGCTGGTCTGGCTTGTGCTTTGAAGCATATCAAAGCGAGAGCATGAAACAGATAAAAAAAGGTTGTATGCATGATTTTAATTTATGTTTCGAAGGAAAAAACAAGTTTTCCTTCTAATTTTCCATTTCTCACTGAATTATTTAATTAAACATTCAGTTTAGTTGAATTAAATTAATTTAAATGTGAGAAAACACAAGAGAATTCCAGTCTCAAAATAACACTTTTGAATTTTATTGCATTAAATGTATTAAATCTATTAAGAATGCATTAATTTGCAACCAGAATGTGGAGCCACACCCTATCATCCCTGAGACAAAGGCAGCAGATGGAGGCTTCACGAGAAGCAGAGGATCCCCTACCCTCTTGCCGCCAGGCAGAAGGAGGGGACCTAAGAGATGAGGGGGAATGGAAACAGGTCCCTGTTCGGGGCGGCAGGCAAATCCCCTCCAGGCCTCCCCCACCTTCCCAGCTGCCCTTACACAACAGAGATATGGGTCTCTGGAACTCGAGGACCAGGCAAATACAGGTATAGATGAAAGTCCAGTTAGGGGCTTGCCTGGGGTGAGTCCGTCAGCCCCACACATTATGACTACCTCCGTTAAGAAAAAACAGGAGGGTAATTGTCATAGGCAATTCCCTTCTGAGGGGAACAGAGGGCCCAATATGCCGACTACACCCAACCCACAGGGAAGTCTGCTGTCTCCCTGGCAGCCCTGGTTAACAGTGGAGGTCCCAGACAACTGGAGGCTTGCCCATGTGATGCTCATGTACAAAAAGGGCAGAGAACTACAGGCCTGTCAACCTGACCTTGGTACCAGGGAAGATTATGCAGAGGTTCATCTTGAGGGTGCTCACAGGGCATGTGCAGGACAACCAAGGGATCAGGCCCAGCCAGCATGGGTTCATGAAAGGCAGGTCCTGCTTGACCAACCTCATCTCCTCTGACAAGGTGACCCACCCACTGCATGAGGAAAAGGCTGTGGATGTTGTCTACCTGGACTTTAGTAGAGCCTTTGACAGCGTCTCCCACAGCATTCTCCTGGAGAAAACGGCGGCTCGTGGCTTAGACAGGTAAAGAGCTGGGTAAAGAATTGGCTGGATGGCTGAGCCCAGAGAGCTGTGGTAAATGGAGTTAAATCCGGCTGGTGGCCGGTCACAAGCGGTGTTCCCCAGGGCTCGGTTCTGGGGCTGGTCTTATTTAGTATCTTTTCGATGATCTGGATGAGGGGATCGAGTGTTC
>NW_010523019.1:0-1987 GCF_000687285.1 Phaethon lepturus
CTCGGCCACCCACAGGCTCCCCACAGGATGCGCTTTGGCGGCACGGTGGCTGGGTGTGGGTTCCTGCGGTGTTGCCTTGGAGCCATGGCTGTGGGCTGGGCAGGAGGGGGAGAGCTGGCATGTCCTCACCCAGGCTTGCTCCGTGGGGGGAACAGGGGACGGGGTGGGTGCCAAGCAGGTAGAAACAGGCTCCAGATGCTGCTCTGCACTTGCTGGGCACACGTGGGTCCAGGTGCCTGGTTTGGGGCAGAGCTGCCTGTGGAGCTCAGCCTCCTTTGTACCTGCAGGGTCCTGGGGCTTTATCTGCAGGGAGGCTGAGGGCTTTCTACCTGTGCCCAGGTGCCATTGAAAGTCCTGAGTAACTGCTCACCCACAGGAAGCCTGGGAGGGGATGGCAGTGCCGGAGCTGGGGACATTGCCTGGGGATGCTCCCAGCCTGGGGAAAGGCTGATGGGCTCCTTGGGATGGGGACTGCTGCGCAGGGGCTGTGTTTCTGAGACTCACCCACCCAGCCCCAGCCCCACAGCAGCAGGGCTCACACCTCCAGCTCGCTGCTGATGGCTCCTCTGGATTTTTCCGTTCCTAATCAAATCACATCAGGTCGGATTTCCCTCCCGAGCTGCCTTCCTGCCAACTCAGTGGGACGCAGATACACTCAGCCCCGCGCCAGCACAGGCAATGGGCAGGTCCTGCTCCACAGCCCATGAGTGCCCGGGACCCTTGGGAGGGTGAAAGGTGACAGTGGGACAAGGTGTACTGAGAAACTGCTGCTGCCTGTGCCCTGATCTGCCTGCTGGAAGGAGACCTGGAGCGGGCAGGACTTGATAGGCAGCTTATAAAACTGGTTGAGCTTTCTCTGTCCTTCTCATCAGGACTCTGGATTTCATGTGCTCTGATACAACAGCTCCCCTTTCCCTCCCTCCGGCCACTGCCAGTGCCTGCACGTCCGTGCTGGGCAGAAGGATCTCTGTGCACTGCCTGCAGCCGGCATGGGGGGTGCAGGCTGTTGCGAGGTGTCCTAGAACCCCACCACCTCTCCAGGGCCCTGCTCTACCCATCAGATACCCGTCTACCAGCACTTGCCAGGGCTGACGGGGACTTGAAGAGCAAGGTGGCAACAGCCCATGCACATCCCACCAGGAGACACACGCGGGTGCTCTGCAGGAGGTGGCAGCTCGCTGGGGACGTGCTGCCACTGGGCAGGCACCAGCTGCCTGCCCTCTGCCAGATAATGCGGCTGTGCTTCGAGCCAGGTGCAGCCGAGGCACCAAGAGGCTCCTTCGTACAGCACTCAGCCAGCCAGCGCCAGCACCCTGCGCAGCGGTGGTGGCACCAGTGTCCTGCCTACCCCGAGGTCCCGGCAGCGGCTGGAGCACGCTGTGGACATCCTTGCTAGGAAGAGAGGAATTAGCTTGTGCGGCTCCTTTGGTCTCTGGACCTGGAGAGGTGAGCTGGGCTCTGCAGCACCCACCAGTCCTGCCGCCAGCCTCAATGGCTGCGGGACGTTCTCCATGGAGTCCATCCCAGGACGTGCCCTAGTACTTGGCTGCAGGACACGGGGCGCCGACATCCCTCACTTCTCCCATGATTTCACCCAAACTCGTTGCACTTGCTGCTGCCCCGAGCCTGGAAGTGCCCCCTTGAAGTCACTGGAGGCTCTTCCAGCCTAAACACGGGGGGGAATAAAGGGCACAAGTGTGCCTTTAAATAGCCCAGCAAGGACAGGCTCTCCGGGGAGGAATGCTCTGGCCGGCCCGGTGGAACATGCCTGTGGCCAGGGGCACAGTGGGACAGCCGGGCAGGGACGGCTCCTCACCAGGAGGTCAGGTCAAGGTTAGGCATTGCCCCAGCTGGGCGCTGCTGTGCTGTGGCTCGGCACCGCAGGAGCAGGGCTGTGCAAGGGAGGGCAAAACACGTGCCAGGCTGAGGTCTCTCTGTGCCTGGGGCTGATCTGCAAGGTGGCAGCGGAGCCGGGCAGGCGCTGCTG
>NW_010523020.1:0-28701 GCF_000687285.1 Phaethon lepturus
TATTTCTTTTATTATTAATAATAATTACTATTTATTGCCATTCTGCCAGTACCTGTTATGGGACATCTCATAGTTTTTTGTTGGTGATCTAAATGATGGATTAGAGCAGATGCTTACAAAATAGGAAAAATGCCACACAAGAGAAAGAAAGATAGCTTTATAAATGATCCTGACAAGCTGGAGAATCTATGTGGAGAAAATTTACTCCACTCAATAAAGACAAGATCTGAACTTAGGTAATCAAATACACACGTGGATTGCCTAAGTTGCTTTTCTGCTGAGAAATGGCTGGGGGGTGATAGTGGCTCAAAAGATGACTCTGGCACAAAGACATATGATTTTCTGTATCTGTGTGTTTGGTGTTTTGTTGTGTTTTTCAAAGTGTCATGCTAGGATGTAAGACAGGATTTTGAAAAAATCTTCCCAGTCACCAGTGGGAAGGCTTCAGCTAGAGTACTGTATCCAAATTGGGCACTGTACATCAAAGAAGATAGGGAACAAAGAAGAGGTGCCAGAAAGACTGACCAGAAGGTGATCCAAGGTCAGAGAACGCAGCACAAATTATTTAATGAAACAAATCTCTCTGTCACTGAAGGTTATCAAAACCAAGGTAATGTCTGGCTGAGGTGGCACAGTAACATCAAGGTGACCTCTGATAGGGAGTGTAGCACACGGCTGCTAGCCAGCTATTTATATAAAGCATTTACAGACCTTTCTTCTTCAGGTTGCACTCCTGAACAGTTGAACTCAGGTGATGGAAAGTGTAAGCATCAGTATAAGAATTGTAAAGATGATGACAGCAGTGGTGAGGACAGTGATGAAAACAACTGCTGTAAGTATATATTTTTAGCTATTTTCCAAAAGATGGTGGAAGGTAGAAACAGGAATATGCTTATTTTAATGTAAAAATGTAGTATTTCTATATAATTTTTTATAGAACAAAGTACAATTTTCATAATAGTGAAAACAAAATATGGAGAGTATAACTAGTTCTTGGGAGAGTCTAGACAAGAAATTAATGAAGCAAAATCCAAGATAACAGTGATTTTATTTACATGACCTAACCACAGCTTGCTGGTGATTCCTTTAGAAAAGCACTTTTTCCCCAGCTGCTGACAGATCAGTACCAAATAATGTAAGGGAGAGAGACAGAATAGCTTTGGGACTTTTGCCCTTCACCACATGCATGGTTTCTTTATTGTAGTTACACCATGGTTACAGACATTGCTGGTACAGCTAATGTTTCCCTAGTGTCTTACTGCATTCTGCCTTTATAACTTTTGCCTTGCGTTGAATCTTAGATCCTCGAGGTAGCCAGGAGTATGTCCATGGTTGTTGAAAAAACCAAAACAACCTCCCTTCCACTGTTTAGAGGTCTCTCTAAACAACTGATAATAAGAATGATAGTAACGAAAGCCTATTGTTGAGATCTGTCAGGATTCCCACATAGTAAACTCTGATAGTCCTTAGCCAAAAGTTTCTTGGAGGGAGGTATAAAGCTTTTCCACAATTTTGTCAACTTTCACTCAAAAAGGATGACTTCCAGATGATATCTGCTGTGAAGATTTATAATTTGTAATGCCAGTAACACTGGTGAAGGTAAAACAACTGATCTGACAAGCCTAGCTTGCTCAGTTTAGAGTTAAGTAAAATGGGAGTGAGGACAGTTAGAGGGTCTTCTGTCTTTCCTCATGGACCATGGAGACTGGAATTAGTGTGATCATTAATCAGAGTGGAACATTGCCCCTGTCCTCTCTCCACAGAGAGACCAGTTTACCCCAGTATAGACTGTGACTTCAAGCAGAATGGAATGTGTAGCTTTGAACAACTTTCACTACTGAGTAGAATGAGTGTGCAAGCATTTTTAATAATTTGAAACCATGCCTCCAAACATGTGACACTATCTTCTCTCTCTTATTTCAGCCTACAAAAGTTGCTCCCCTTATGCATACAAATGCCTCAATGGAAAATGCTTACTGAAACCCAATCCTGAGTGTGATGGGAAAAGAGACTGTGCAGATGGATCTGATGAAATGAACTGTGGTGGGGTAACATTTATTTTAAAATTAGTTAATGACTTGGGAAACTGAGTCAGGAATTTGTGCTATGGTCAAGCATTATTGAATTAAGAATTGATTAAATTGGGTGTGAATTTAAAAAAATTCTCCTTGTAACATCTGCATGAAAAATTCTATCTTGAATTTTGCACTGTTTCATTTTAAATCCACTGATCTATTTTGTCTATGATGACTTATTTAGAGCAATGCACACTTCGAGATTAAGCTGGTAGGTCTTAGTGCTTGCTTGAGCTGAATGAAATGCAGTCAAGGAGTTGCATATGTAAGGAGGGAAAAGATATGAGATTGAATTCAAGTGAATTTTTGGAAAAAACCCAGCTTAGAATTGTGCTTGAATGTCTTTTTGAATTACTAGCCTCTTCAGACAGCTGTAAGGGAGGATAGGCAATGATTGGTTTATTCCTGACCTGCCCATTGAGTGAAAATGGGTGAGTACCATTACCTTTTTACCAACTGCAGAGTAAGAAAATATTTTTTTTCCAATAGCTTTGAGGTCTATGGACAAAAATTTATGTATTAACCATAGCAAAGTAAAATGACCATGTGGTTTTTGTTACTATTTTATTAAATTGTTTCTATCAGCTTGTGGAAGACACCAGCCTAAGAAAACCAGAATTGTTGGAGGTGAAGATGCAAGATCTGGAAAGTGGCCTTGGCAAGCAAGTTTACAGATGGGAGCACATGGCCATGTATGTGGCGCATCTGTTGTTTCCAATAGGTGGCTTGTATCTGCTGCCCATTGCTTCCTGGATTCTGATTCTGTGAGGTATGAGGAAGTTATATTGTCATAGAGTATTTTCAGTTTAATAACCTTACAGTGTTGCTTTCAAAAGTCTGCAGTAGTTCTTCCTTGTCTAGTTAAGGTAATTAAGGATATAACTCTGTGACATGATATTGCTACGTGAACCCTTAATATTGTATTCTGCTGGCTTCAAAAGTCCTAAGTGCCTGAAGTAACTATTTTGACTCAATTTCCAGTGAATTCTGCATGGTAAAACACATTGTTTTGCTGGAGTTAGGGAAAATAACTTTTTTTTTTTTAGAAGGGAGGGATTTTCTGAGTAGAAGTTCTTGCCTTTTTTCCCAAGGAAAGGACTATTTATTGATGTGGAGTGTAAAACTCAGCAATGTTCAGTTTAGGTAGTGTAAATTGAAAAGACATACCTCCTACATCTGGCAAGGAGGAAATACAGTTTAATAATACACTTTTCTGACTTGCAAAGCATGGTGCCTTGCAAGGAATTGGTCTTGTAGCCCGTTACTTAACATTTTAGGAGACAGAGACTGTAGTGCATCTATCTTCCTAAGTGGTATTTTACTCCATTCACTTCGGTTTTGATGAATCTCATCAAATATCAGTAAGTAGATAAAATGGATGAACTGACTCTGCATTACTGTTCTAAAAACATTCTCTTTACAGATACTCCGTTCCTTCGGGATGGAGAGCATATATGGGCTTACATACTATTAATGAAAAGAGCAATCGTGTAGCTATGAGATCAATCAAAAGGATTATTGTCCACCCACAGTATGATCAATCTATCTCAGACTATGATATTGCCCTGTTGGAAATGGAGACGCCTGTATTCTTCAGTGAGCTGCTACAGCCCATTTGTTTACCCAGCACCTCTAGAGTATTTGTTTATGGAACTGTCTGCTATGTAACTGGCTGGGGAGCCATGAAAGAAAATAGTATGTTAATTTCCTGGATATACTTCTTGCAAGTTTGGCTTGATTTTAAACTCTAACAATGAAATATTTATTGTAGTAAGAAATAATACTTGTTTACTTAATAGGTCTACAAAAAGCTAGAAAATATTCCCGTGGCTACAGTCTGTGAATTTTGAATGTTTGCTTGGATGGCAGGTGATAAGTGACAATTTGCCTACTTGGGTGTCACAGACCATTCCAAAGCAAATGATCATATACTTACAAAAATGTGCCCCTTTTCACGCTTATGGCTCATTTTATCCGGTGAATAGGTCATAACCAAACTTACTGGTAAAGAAAACGGGGACTTGTAACTATTGCAGAGAAAGAATGTGTCTTTAAGACTGTTTGACAATATGGGGGCCATGAACAGCAAAAATTGCAAAAATACTGTGGAGGTTTTTTTTTTTTTTGTCTGTCTTAACCAAAGGCTATTTAATGTATGTCCCATGAAGAGTTCTGCCTGCTCAGCCTGGAGTAGCATGCTGCAGTGGGGAGGCAGGAAAAAGGCAGAGTTGGAGAAGGGGCAGTGGGGGATCCCACTGGATCTTGGCCCTGTCTCAGCATTAAACTGAAGCCAGTTTTGAAACCTGGGCTTAGACAGTTCCTCAGCATTGCAGTGGTCCCCACAATTGCACTAAGACATAATCCCTCATGTTTGATCAGAAGCTGTGTGCTATGATAATTCTGGCTTTCTTAATGTGCCTTTTTTAAAAAAAGATTTAAGTCTAGATAATAATGTAATAGCCTAATGAAGTGCAAATGGCTTTACAGTTGATGCCTTCTTACAATGTCTTGCTTTTTAACAAAATAATGTAGGTAATATTTAAAAATCGCTATAATTGTATGTGGAAAAAACCCCGTATTTTTCTACCTTACCTGTTTCATTCCCAACCCACACTTGGAGACAAATGAGCAAACAAATCACAACCCAGTACTTCCTCTGATCAGCCAGGTGTTGAAAGGGTTCATTGTTGAGCCAAAATATGACTGAGGATGTTTAGTTCACAATGACACCTTATGCAAATACTGTAGTACAGAATTAAGCTCTTAATATCATTTGTGACTTACAGGCTTGATTTTTTTAATTACACCTCCCCCCACCATCAGTTTCATTCTTCAGGTCCTTCCCTAGAAGTGAGAGCATGGAAAAGAATGTAGAAATTTCATTTACTAGGACTTGGACAATGTTTGGAGCACAAATAACAAAAAGCTTTGGGCATAATTTGAAATTACATTCAAAATCAGTCACATTGTGTGCAATCTTGTATTATACTCATCACTTGCATAGCTTTTTTTACTGCTCTCTGGCAGAAGATGCTCATAAGGATAAAGACTAAGGAAAGGGAAAGGTGATGCATAGGGACCTCAATGTCTAGAGGGTGGTGTAGACAATAGCTTTCAAAAGCTGAGGGCAGGCAGCAGTTGAAGGAAGGGGAATTACTCTCCTGCCATCAGCTGGGTAAATTTTGAGTTTGGAGCAATTCTCTTTTGTTTTGACAAGTGGTATCTCTGTTAGAAATCTGTGCCACCATAACCTTTTCATTACCTTTTGTATTTTTTCTAGGTCACCTTGCCAAAACACTGCAGGAAGCTCGAGTGAGAATAATTAACCAAAGTGTTTGCAACAAGCTGTATGATGATCTCATCACATCACGTATGCTGTGTGCTGGGAATCTTAATGGTGGCGTTGATGCATGCCAGGTAATCTGGAACTTGTAGAGAAACTACAAAAGAATATTTGCTTTCATTGGAAAACTGTTGAATTGTGGGTTGTTTGTGGTTTGGCTGGTTTTTTTCTGTAGTAATAGAGCGAGATGTCTGGAGTGTATGGTTAATATAACATGACAATTAAAGGCTTTCCAAAATAAGGAAGGAAATTTGGCATAGATAATCTCTGAATGTCTTGAGAAATGTTGCTTTGCTAAGATAAATGCAAAATGTCTCAAAGAATTCTTTTTCCTTTTCAAAAGTTACATTTCCTATAAAAGAACAGAGATGTAAGCGTAAAGGGAATAAAGTTAGGGCCATCTGCGATTTTTGCTATTCATATTTATATTTTTTCCTGTTTTTCATGTCTGGGTGTGGGATTAATAAAATACTGTAACAGTATGATGAGTAACGTATTGTTATATTTACGAAGAAATACAAAAGGTGAAGGTAAGCTAGATTGGGTAAACGCAGTTGCAATGGTGCCTTTCAGTTTCATATGTTCATTCATGTGTATAATTACAAGTTTTGATTACACCATGGTATTGTAAGTTATATGACCTAGTTTATTTGCACACCCATTCAGAAACTGATCTTTGGACATCAACTGTCTTGACTCAGCCTCCTTTCTCCTTCTCAGTTGTTAGACTAGATGTGTACTTTATCAGTACTTAAATTTGTTATGACACTTTCAAAATTACAAACACCGTCATTATACCAGTTACTGTGTAAAGTGAGAGAAATATCACTGATTTTAGACCATGGTAATGTGATAAAATTATTCTGTAATATATAAATTTTATTATTTTAATGTAATAGGATAATTTTTGCAAGATCATATCTCTTAATGGGTCAAACATCTTCATACAGAATAGACTACTTGCAGGATATTCCTTCAGTTTCTAAGTTCTAATACAATTAATTATTATTTTTGTTAACTTCATGTGCAGTTCATGTATAACCTTAGACCTTGGAATTCTTTTGCAAAACATATTGTTTTAGAGGCTTGAGGTTACTCCAAAAAATGTGTTGCTCAAGAAATGCCCTTGAATATTTAGATGGACATTTTAACGAATTTGGCTCTATACCTTATTGGTCAATCCAGTTTCTGACATAATATGCTGTGTTTGAATCCTAGCATGCTGGCCCTCTGGGCCTTTAAGTTCTTAGTCTGAGTAGCATCTTTGCTCCTTCTTTTCAGTTGCTAATATATTTCCTCTGCAGTACTAGAGAGGAATGATGTTTGGCAGTTCAGGAAAATCCCCACAGCACCCTGAAGCCCTTTTTCTACAGTTTCAGATTTGTGAGCATCCTGATGTGTTTCATTTCTTCATGGACATGTAAGCTGCGCATATACTGCACAGGTTATGTGAAGCTTCCAAACACCTTTCATTCTTAGAGGATGTGATACTTACTGTGAGAAAGAAAACATTTAGTGTTTCAGACTCCATTTTCTTATCACTCTAGGATGTTCTTTTGTCTTGGTTCCTCTTCTTAGGTTCCTTCCTCTCCACCAGCATACAGCCCCTTCGATCTTTCAGAACTGGCAGCGTAACTGTCCAGTGTATATAGCCTGCCTTCTTGTATGACAGCAACCGGAGAAAGAGGAAGAACTGTTCTGGCTCCTTTTTTTATCTCTAGATAATTTTGTTTGGCTGGGTGATGAAGGCTTTCTATTGTTACTCTTTTCTCAGTACACTGCTTTCTTCTGACATCTTCCATGTTTTGGCTCCAACTGGGGGCAGCAAACAAACCCCAGGGTCAACTTGGAGGCTGCCAACTGCCTTGTATGCATAAGGAACAGCTGCAGAGATGAGCTGCGTTCATAACTGCATAGAGTTCTGTGAACTGGTCTGTTCACAGAAGGTATACAAGGTTAAAACAATGAAGGACACAAAGCATTTGTGAGGTCAAATGCATTTTGATCCCATGAACTGAACTAAATGGGAATTTGTACCTTTCTACGTTGCTGTACAGAGCTGCACATTCCCTTTGAGAAGCTAGTTCTTATTTGCAAATTCCTTAGTCTTTGTTCTTCTTCTCCCTCTATGAATGTAGACACAATCTTGATTGTGAAACCACTGATAATACTTAGTTGTAACTGGTTTGGTTTTTTGGTTGTTTTTTTTTTTGGTTAGGGTTTTTTTTTTGTTGTGGGTGTGTTGTATCTTTCTGTTCCTATTTAATAGACAGTATAAGAGCTCTGCCTTCAATCTGTGAAAAATTTATGGTCAAATAGTAGCAGAACTCCCACTTTCCATCCCTGTCTTCTCCTCTCTCCGCTCAGCCTATGATCAGTTGCTTTACGAATCCAGTAATGGGACATTAACATTGAATAATATTTTAAACTTCTTGCCATTGCTTTATATGGATTAGTTTGCTACTTCCATAAATTAAAATAAAATTAATAAATTTGACATCTAGCTGGGTACATTCTACCCAGAAATAAGATTCTAATATTAAGTTGTAATTTAAGAAAGAGGGGGGGAGGTATTTGCTGTCCTTAAATAACCTATCTTTTGTTACAAAGCTCTGTGTATGTATGCATGCACGCATAAGCGCACTAATGGCTGAACTCCCTTCATTTTAGGGAGATTCTGGAGGTCCTTTGGCCTGCACAGGAAAAGGAATTAGGTGGTACCTTGCTGGCATTGTGAGCTGGGGTGAAGGATGTGGTCGGCGCAATCGTCCTGGTGTATACACTAAGGTGGCAGCACTTTTTGACTGGATTCGTTGGAATACAAGCTGATGTGCCAAGGAGAAAATGCAGTTCATCTCCCTTATGAAAGCTGCTTCCTACAGTAGTCTATCATGTCCATCTCCGATGATACAGCATGGAAGTGCCATTGACTGTTTCTTTGTGAAAGGATGTAATGAAGAAACTATCATTTGTTCACCTAGCAGTAACTGTTCAGATTCAGCGCAGCTTCATATTCCTTACGGATTCATCTTCCTTAACCCCAGCAGCAGAAACAGCACTGCCTTAAAAACAGCAGTTAGAACTTGTAACAAAAATCCAGCCAAATCTTTCTTCTGCAGATCTTCTCCCCTCCTTCCATCTCCCTTGCCATGTATATATCTATATATGTTTCCACATACACATATCTGGCCATATTAATATATGAATATATTCATATTCAATATGGCCATGTTCATGGACACATCCCATATATACTCAACTCATATATATTACCTTAGTGATGTTACAGTATTCTAAACATAGTTATTTCATGTTTCTTGAAAATACTATAGTCAGTATAGTGTACAAAGCTGAGATTAATTCATTCTCTAGTTATGCTGCCACTGCATGACTGTTCCTTTCTGGGTGTAACTTTTGGGCTGTCTCCTGTGTTTTCCTCAAAACACCAGATATATAGCTCACAAATGTTAGGGTGCAAGAAATTTTTATTAAAGAACTGGAAGAGCATCATTTGGGTTCTTTGGGATGATGTTTAAATAAGAGGAAAAAAATACTCAGTTTTGATTAAATAAACAAAAGGAAACTTTGGCGTTTTCTTATTCTCTTTACAATTTGAACATAATTGTAGGGTCTGACGTTTGCAATATATTAAAAGTGTATTTCCCCAGCTCTGGCATGCTTCGTGAACTTTAGCATGCTCCTGGTGGGTTCATGCTGCTTTTCCTGATGTCCTTGGTCTGCAGTAAGAAGAGTTTCAGGGTCAGTATTTTTGGTTTGTATTTCTTCCTGAGCTGTGCCCATGTGTCCACATAACATTGAAAGGGACATAAAAGGAAAAGGGAGCAGGGATTTATGTGGTTGGATGCATCCTTCAACTGAAAGAATATAGAAGAGGGAATGACGGCCACATTACTTTAATCTTAGCAGTAAATCTAGCTTTGATAATTACAATCTCCTGATGAGCCGATCGGCCCAAATCTAGCTGATTTAAGGTTTCCAAAGCTGTACATAGGACTTAAGAATGCTGGTATTCAGTTTAATAAAAGATTTGTCAAGATGATCTTAAGACCATCTAGACAGTCTTTCTAGATGGTCTTAAAATTGTGTTCAGTGTTTGGAAGTGGTTTAGCTTTCACCTTTAATGTATTAAAAAAAAAAAAAAAAAGGCAGCTGGCAATTTGAATACCAATCATTGCTGTCCACACGGCACGCTTTTATTCTACAGTACTTAAATATGTGGTCTTGTTTACTTTTAGACCCACCTTGGCAGCATGGGGCGGGGAAATAGTGGAATGAGCTAGCACAGTAATCCATGTGCAAATCTGAAACTCTAATCCTCAGGTGCAATCAGAACTACATTTGTACCTTGGAGTTTCTTCTGTTTGTAAAGCTGAGCCTAACTTGCCCATTTTACTAAAGCACATGTTTAACGGCACAAGTTTCTTTCCTTATATTGAAACCAGAGATGCCTTCACTACAAAAGAAAACAGTTTTCCTGCAGTTCTGTTTTAGATAAAAACCTAGGCCAGAAAGTTCAGATCAGTTCTTGACTTCCCGTTTTCTTTGAGTTTCTCAGTTCCATGCGTCAAAAGGGTCAGTTACTTCACATGCAAGAACGACACCAAGTGTGACAGCTGGATCACCCAGACGAAAGAAACTCGAGACTTTGTAAGGAGCTCCTTCACAGATGTAAATAAAAGGACTTTGGCTTTTGCAGGCTGAGATCCATAATCATTAACTCATTTGACTTGGGAAAACTCTTTTTGTTTCAGACAATTCAGTAGGAAGGTAAGGTCTTTTACTGTGAGTGGAAATGAAATAAATGAAGCTCAGCTCCAGTGGGAATATTGAGAACCAGCAGGTAAAGGCTTTTTCTAATGAAGATATCCCAGGTAAAATCTTGTGGATCCAGACACAGGTTTTGATTTCATGGCTGCTCAGCTTCATCCTCAGTCCTCTGGAGTTTTAAGGATTCTCCAGAACCAAAAGGTGGGGTATGCAATTTGTATTTCTTTTTATTTGCTGGATGAAACCAAGCCATGTGCCCAGCTTGACGGAGTGCCTTTGCCTAGATGGCTGTGACACGACATCAGGAATCTGAACCCTGGGAGTCAGCAGTCAGATGAGTTGCGCAATGGGAAAATCTGCTGGGAGGAAAAAGATCTCTAGCATTTGGCAGAAAAAAAGGAGGAGTAGTGCTGTGAGTGGATGCTCAGCCAGCAAGGGAGGGACTTGGAGAAAGAGGCTTTGTTTTCCTCTTAATGCATGATCTAGTTTGTGCTGGGACAAGAGAGTGAGCAAGAGTGCAGTTACCGGCTGCCTGCCCAACTCTTTTGATCCAGAGGGGAAAACGGTGCTCTGTGAGGAGGAAGGAGAAACACAAAGATGGAGTCAGAACAGGAGAAATTAGAGGAGGTAGGATGAAGGATACTGGGGGAGTGAGGGGAGGAATTGGCCCCTGACTGCAGTAAGTTGTTATAAGTGACTGTAAGTACCATGTTCATGGGGGAAGCTGATGCTGACCAGATCTCAACTCACACCATGATTTGCTTCATAAAAGCATGCCCCATAGAGCACAGGTTAAAATTGAAGGCCACCTTCCCTCCTCTCTTCATATTTGTCTTTTTGTGTTTTTTTTTTTTACATAGAGTGGCTTCTCGGGTTTAGGTTGAATAGCATGCGAATAGACATAAACGGTGCTTTAGCACCAAATGTGATTTTAGGCTGCATAACAGCTAGAGAAAGGACAACTCATGGCACAAAGGTCGGTAGCGTTCATTTCTTTATTGACTATAGAGGGAGACTAAAATTAGAAACGTTGATGGATATTCTAAGTTCCCTTCAGAGCCTAACCAAACCACAGTCTATATGGTCCTTCACTCAGTTTATGCTGTTCAGAACCACATCTGTTTGTTTATCTGCACGGATAACAGCAACGGTATTTTACGGTTTCAGCTGAGAGCAGCAGTGAAAGCAATCCGGTTCCTTTCAAAATTGCCTCAGCAAATGACAACATTGCAGAAGGTTTAGTCACCTCCTTGTGCTTGTCAAGGGCTGGTACGGTAAGGTAGACAAACTGGAAAACCTAGTATTGCACAGCTGAAGGCTGCAGTTCTGGCGACTAGGCAAATCGATATTTCCCCCGCCTCCCGTTTCTCTGTGGCTACTGCAGATGACATTATTTGTCCTTTCAAGGAATTCCCCTTATTTATCAGTGTTTTGAGATTGCTCCTGTGAAAACTACCCCAATTCTCACTGTTACTGTCTCCAGCCTCGTACTAGAACTGCTTCTGACCATTAGCACTGCTGAAACCAGAAGGGAAATGAGTTGCCTCCGCCCTTGCTTCAGAGACAGAGGTCCTCGCGCAGAGACAGAAGCTATGAAAAGGCAAAACTCTGGTCAGGAGCGTGAGATTATTGAATTACAAGAAGATAATGTGGAGGAAAGTGAGGCTGACCATGACAAGCCTCTAAGTGCTCAAACAAGAAAGGTAGGAAAATTCACTTGCTCATTTGATGATTGCTACTGGGGAAAATACCGCACAGCAAGAGAAATGACACTTTGCAGGAACATCTTGTAAGGGTGGTTTAATTTCTCATTTGAGGGAGAGGGAAAGGTTATTCACTTGAAAGTAAAGGCTGAAAACCTGTTAAACATATTTCTTTTCTTCTTCTAAATGAAGTATTGGAATATTGGCAGTGGAATTTAAAGCTTTTTTTATTATTTGGTGTTTGGCTCTGTGAACTTGAACTTACGAAATGAAGTTGTAATTGGTACTCTGCGTTTTGCCTTCTCTTTTCATGTGTTGTCAGTGGGGTTGGGCTCAAAACCAGAAAGGAGAAAAGTTGAAACCCACATTAAAAACAGGCTTTCTTTCAGAACAAATTAATCAGAAACCAGCACTGCCAAAACAGTAATAGGATGTCCTGCAACAGACCATGCAGCATTCTCTCTCTTTTTATCTTTGAGTAATTTGAAGTTGCTAACAATTATGAATTTGTATGAATGGAGTGTTCCAAAGCCTCAGTTAAGACCAACATGTGAGTCCTGTGGGAAGTGGTTCCCAGCATTTAGCTTAAAGCTATGGAACAGACTAATGCTGGCAGAGAGGTAATATATATTCACAGGTGACTTGTACAATGATTTTCATTACTTCAGAGCAGAGGAAATATCTGTGGCAGAGCACGGAAGCTTCCCACTTTCCTGTAGCGATGGCTGAGCCCTCCCGAGAGCTCGGCTGTATTAGTCATGCCACCCCTCCTTTCCTGCTGCTGGCCGACCACAGCGACTGCTTCCCTGTGTGAGCCTCGCTGATCATCGCTGTGGGCTGATTCATTCCACCAGCTGGGCAAAAACCCCATTTACTCTACTGTGTTGGGGGCCAGTTAGTTCTCCTCTGGTCTGGTAGGCTGAAATAGCTTGTTGCAGGGTCAGACAAATTCTAGAGAGGTGTAAAGAGGAACAGGAGAGGGTAGAGGAGAGGCAGGGAGGGGTGAGCTAGATCTGCTCAGCTGCCTTGAGAAACTTAAGGGTAAAGTTTCTGTTTAGCCTTCCCTTTCCCAGAACTGTGTTTTCATTTGGGATCTGTTTCTGCTGATTCTGGCAATTGGCTTCCTATCCTATAGGGATTGCTGGAAAATTGTTTTGCTTTGCTTCCTGCTCCTCTGGTAGGTTGATTGGAAGAACTGCTCTGCCCACCGGGGAGAGGTTTTTTTCTGCTGCTGCTCCCTCCCAGCAGTCTTGCGATGTATATGGGTAATGTCCAGAGGGTGTTGGCCCAGCTGGCAGGGGATAGTTGGGGAGCTGAATGGTTGCTTGAGATCAAGCCAGTTTGCTATGCGTGATTAAGAATTACACTTTTGTGATGGTCTAAATATGTGGTTCAATCGAAATTTGGGTTCAGTAGCTGTCTGTCTCAACTGGTATTACTATGTCTGATTTCATAGTTGTGCTTTAGGCAGTAGTTACTGGCTTTTTTTTTCTTTTTTCGGTTACAAAACAATATGCTACTGTTGAGTATTAAACTGAAGCTCCATTCTGCTAATACTTTGTAAACATCAAAGAAAAAAATATGGGTGTAAACATGATTACACCTGAAAGCATGCTGTAAGTGAAACCATATTCAGCCTTTGCCCTTCATTCTCCACCAAAGCAAAGTTCTGCGTGCAGGGGTGTCTGCAAAGAGCGCTTTCCCTTTCTCTGCCCCTGCTCCTGGAGAAATGACTCTTGTAAGATCTTTCTGTGGGTGTCTGTTTTCTCCCCCTGTTCATCTGCCACCCCCAAAGAAGCTTTAAGCCAGCTGGTGGATGTCAGATAAATTCAGTGAAAGGTTTTCTATTATGCCAGGTTCTTAGAAAGTTCAAAAAGTAAAGAACAGTAGCCTGGTGGTGTGGCAGGTAGCTGAAACAACCACAGAGCTGTTCACTCACTACCCCTTTCCCCCAGTGGGATGGGGGAGAGAATCAGACAAAAAAAAAAAAAAAGGTAGAACTCGTGGTTTGAGACAAAGACAATTTAATAGGACAGAAGAGAATAATAATACTGATGATAATGATTAAAAAAATATACAAAACAGGTGATGCACAGCACCATTGCTCACCACCCGCTGACTGATGCCCAGTTAGTTCCTGAGCTGCGGCACCTCCCTGGCCAGCTCCCCCAGTTCATGTACTGGGCATGACATCATACAGTATGGAATACCCCTTTGGCCAGCCTGGGCCAGCGGTCCTGGCTGTGCCCCCTCCCAGCTCCCCGCGCACCCCCAGCCTGCTCGCTGGCAGCCCAGCACGAGAAGCTGGACTGACCTTGACTGCTCAGCAACAACTGAAAACATCACCGTGTTATCAGTGTTATTTTCATCCCAAATCCAAACCTCAGCACTACAGAGCTGTCAGGAAGAAAATTAACTCTGTCCCAGCTGAAAGCAGGGCACCTGGGTTACCACCTCCAGCCAAACCTGCACATATGGGCTGCACAGATAACCTACAGCATGTCCTTTTTCTCGCCTGGTACCAATGTCAAAAAGGACATGGAGTTTACAGCTGGATTTACAGTGGATCGGGAGGAGGAGGAATTAAAAAGGCAGCATGGTCTACTTTCTTATGAATTCATAAGAATTCTTTTGGAATTCTTTTTATTTGTTTTGTTATGTCACTGAAGCTTTTCAAAAATTTTTAATAATATTAGTACTGCTGGGGTAACTAATAAAACACTACCTTATGCCATGGTCTTAAACTTTATTACAAATTAAATAAAAGGCAGGTATTGTCTTTTCTCCCCTATATGAATGTGCATACATGCACAATTTCTTTGAAGAAAGTTTCCTTGTGATCTCCTAGAACAGGTGAGATTTGTAATAAACTTTCTGTTAAATGTACTCAGCAGCCTGCAAGTTTCCAATCTTCTGAAGAAAGAGGGAGTCATCTGTGAAACTCTCAATTATTTTACAATATTCTTTAATGCAGTAATATCTAATGAATAGCAGCCCACTTGCTTTGGGTGCTGGCATCCAGGAACTATGCAAACTGATATCATCAGTCAGAGGTGAATGATTTTGGAAATTCCTTCACAGACAGCTTTTTGGTTGGGAGATTAAATCTATGTAGTTTAAAAAAAATAATCTGGAAGCCATGAAAACACCTTTGTAGCACCTTAGCTTTATGGGCAGTTCGGGAATTGGAAAATCTGCACAAATGGGGAATGATACATCTCTTTCAAGTAATAGCCTGCCTGTGAATATCCTTTTGCTTTCTGCAGGTCTACGCTCCTACCACTTCAGGGTGGGAATCCCTGGTGTAGGGCATTGCTTACCGATGAGACTCTCCCATCTGTGTGGGGTTATTTGTTTCTAAACGTTACAGTAGAGAAATGCTTAAATATTTTTTTCCTCGCCTTATTTCATTAATCAACATGTCCCTTCCTTTTGTAACTAGGAGAAAGATCACTGGAAAACATGCAGGAATATAGTTTTCTGGAAGTGTAAACTATGGATGGTTATAACTACAATTTTTCTAGTATTCTTCCTGGTCATTCTCATCAGCCTAATTCTTTATTCTAGTAAGTATCTCACTCTCAGTTTGTACTCTAAGAAAAATATATAATATGTACAACCTAATATAACACAAATTGAACAGTAGCATCCTTTAAACTCCTCTGTAAACTGCTGAAGGGACTGGGATGCTGACTGCAGAGGGTGGCGTGTTGAGTAGTGGATGTGAATACTTATTTTAGCGTGCAGCAAGCAAGTTGTATCCAGATCAGATGGCGATTCCAGTTTGTAGCTAAGTGAGAAAACATTACAAGAACAGGTTTGGGGATGAGAATGGAAATGATGCTTGTATCAACATTGCAACAAGTGCAATGGATCACTTACGTCCCCTCGTGTGGTGTGTTAGCGCCTGTCAGGCTCCCAAAGCAGCTGACTTTTGCTAATGGGGCGGGTGATTGACCTCCATGTGCTGTCACGTTTCTTCAGGTGACTTGCACTTGCTTTCTGTCATTTCCAGTCAGTCGTTACCTAGGAAATTTGTGAGAAAGCCACCTAGAGGGTTTTTTTTTTTCCAAATACTTCTGCTAATTGGAACTTTTTCTTTCCCTTTATCTCCTTTTGCATATTAGATGTTTACACAGATGAGGATGACTACTGGGATCCTGATGAGCTACTAAGTAGTGGAAATTTTCGCAATTTTTCAGGAACGTTGGAGTTAATATGTGGTCTCCCACACCTTTTCTCTGAAGACATTACTAAGAGGGTATGTGTTGCTGTGGTTCTTGGCAAAGCTGATTCTGCTTATAACATAGATTCATCAGTGTTTTCCCTTTTAAGAATTTTCTGTTTCTTGGTGTAGAAAATCAGTCATTTGCAATTCCAAATTCCGAGTTGTACTTTTCCTAGTATAATTTTAAGTCCTGATCTAGAAAAAATAATTGTCTAGTTTTAAGCACACAACAATCTACACTTTTTTTTAAAAAAAGATGCCTGTTTCCCCCCCCTCCCCCCTCCAAATTTGAGTAATGTTTGGGACATAGTCTTCACCATTTTCATAGAATCATTGAATAATTTAGGTTAGAAGGGCCCTGTGAGGGTCACCTAAACCCAATGCTGGCTAAAAAACTTGTGTATTGCAATCTTCCGGAAGCATACGATGACAGCCTGCGTTTATGGCTGCCACTTCCATTGAACCATCACAGCTCTGAGTTATGGCTGAAGTAAGCTCAGCAAGCATGGCAGTGCTGATTTAGACTTCTTGCAGAAAGGGGAACTCAGCAGAGACCCTTCCCTCTACCAAGTAAGAGTAGAAGGGCTTTTTGATACTAATAAAAACCCAAGCCAAACAAAATAAATTGCACGTGGCAACATAAGCACATACTTTTAGTTCACTCTGAATGCTTCCATTGTGTTAAGGTAATACAGTAATCACTCAAACACACAGATTAACTTGTCTGTCAAGCTTAAAGGGGTTGTGTACTTTTTCCAGGGCAGATATTTGTTGATATTTGTCCTTCAGCACCTTTATGCCCCTTACAACAGCTTGTAAGAATGATTTGCTGGACTTTCTTTTAAGGAGAAAAGGGAGAGTGGAAGAAATATTTTTTTTTTCTTTTTCTCTACAAGCTAACAGATGTCTACAGTTCATCTCCAGCTCTAGGACGCTACTTTAGGTCAGCTCAGGTGGTTTATTTCAGGTAAGTAATTTTTGTCACCAAAATTATCTGAAAATTCCAGGCTTTTGATGAGACATGCGTGTGCCTATGTAAACATGCACAGCATTTAAATCTGTGAAAAAATACCTTCGTTGGGGGAAAGCTACATATATAGGTAGTGAAAACTGGTTGAAGGATCCTCTGGTGTAAATGGCAAGTGCTGCTAATAATATGTCTCGACAGTAACATTTTGTTGCTGTTAAGTATAATCTCTGTTGTCTTTGGTTCCAAATGCAGCCCTTAGTAAACATATTAAAGGATATTTATTAAAAGGAAAATGAGCTGCTGGACCCACTTGAGATTGACATGGCTTAAATAGCCTTAAATAAATAAAACAGGGTTCGGGGGAGGAGAGAACCGTTTTGTTCCCAAAAGAACTAAAGGCAACAGGGACGTGCAAGTCATGAGAGCTGAAACAGTAATACTGAATTGCTGGCTTGTTTGGACCACTTTTCCCCCTCTCTTTTTTTGGACAACAGGAGCAAATCTCAAAGCAGCAGCATGTTGGAGACACTGGTGGAACAGGAGTGAGAGGCAGCCCAAGTAGCAGAGTGGAGGCTAGGCTAGCCTGGGTGGGAGATGCTTACACGTGAAGGAGAAGCTCAGTCGTAGAAGGCTGATGGAGCCAGAGGAGTAGCAGTGGTGGGAAGAAGGGGAAAAGCATCCAGGCCTATCTTGCAGAGGCACCAGAAAGCTTCAAGCTGGAGCAGGAGGAGGATCTTAGCCTTTCTCCAGTTCCAGTTTCTGCTGAGATTAAGGAGTTTATTGTGTTTGAGACTCTAAAGTTTTAATCTACGGAGACACCACAGATTTACAATAGGAGGGAGGCTGAGAAGCAGAGGGAAAAGTGGGGCTGGAAGGCATGGTCCTGCCATCAGCTGCAGCATGGTTCTGCTGTGGAGGGAGAGCAGAGAGGCAAGGGAAGGCAGTCAGAGAACTTCCCCAAGGACTTCAGAAAAAGCACTGTTACAAAAGTGGTTAGAAAGACAGGAGGAAATCAAGGGAAATAGACTTGGAAAGTGCCAAGGCCCTTGAGAGAGCAAGGACAGAGGAAGAGCCCCCTTGGGGTTGCAGCAAGGGGCAGTCCTGAGGGCTCTTTGGGGAACGTGCTCCCTGCACTGCCTGCCTGGGGCATGCCAGCTCTGTTCAATGAGTGAGCTGTAGGTCCTTAGCCTTATGGGTAAAGATTACGATTTAGACCATCAAGTACAAAGCTGTAGTTCTGCACATATATTGATTAGCCTTCTCTCCCTGGCTCTTTCTCTCTCTCTGTATCTCCTTTTCTTTTCCCCCATCCAACTACTTTTTTAATGTTTTAATTTCTGTGAGTACAAAATGTAACTGTTGAATTGTAGTCAGTCAATTTGCTAAACCGCACAAACAATGAAGTCTCCAAAGATGGACTCCAGTTTGGTGGTTTGTGTAATCTACTCCAGAGCTGAGTTAAGAGCACAGCTGGGTGGCCCCAGGTACTGCTAGCTAGGGAGCAAATCTTTCTGCAGGTTCTCAGCTAACCTACGCATGAGATATTGCAGCACCTCTTATCATTATGTGCTTGTGAAGCACAAGTGCCCAAAACCTCACCCCATTAGAACATATGTTCAATTGCCCTTTTGTATTTGAAAACATGTCTCAGGTTGGCTTCAGGTATGTGCCCAGTTTCTGTTAGTGTCAAAAGCTGATCTGAGAAGGGAAGGGGAGGGGGAAACTGGGATCTTTGAAGATTTTTTTCTTTTATAATATTTTTCTTTAGAACAAGTTTAAAAAAAAATCCACACCAACATTGATATGAAAAGTCAGTCTTCTCAAAAAAGAAAAAATCCAGTGAGGACTTAAAGGCATTCATGCTTGACTTTGTTTTTCAGTAATGAAAGCTCCACTGTATCTTATCAGCTAGAGTTTTCTGTACCAGCATCAGCAGAGGGGTTTATGGAAAACACAATGAATCCTGATTTTGTAAGGGATGTTCTACGTCAAAATATTTATGATGAAGATGATACTTTTAATCCCGAGACATCTGAATGTAACAGGTTAAAGCTCGACCCGGCTTCTCTCACGCTAACGTGTAAGTGCTGTACATTAGAGAGAATATTTCTTTACAAAGAGCAGAAGTATTTACTTGCAAGGAGAGAAATCTTTCTGGAAAGGTGTTGGGATTTGTTAGTTAAATATATTTTGCACAACAGTATTAAGAAAACTGTAAAATACTCAGTTTTCAAGAAAGTTTTGCTATGCTTAGCTTATAACCTAGGATTCAATTTTTCGTCCTCTGATGAGAACGGGAGTAGTGATGAGACTGGTTAGCTACAGTCTCCAATCAAACTTTTTAGATCTCCTCTGGCATTTTATGCACACAAAGAAAATCTCCTTATATGTGTGTGTACCACAACAGGGAGCCAAAAAATTAAAAATTGTTCTCTTCATTGTGTCTCCAATATATTTGAATGTTTATAAAGCCAATCTTAATCCAACTAAAACAGCATAAGTAATTTGGAAGTGAACTTCTGATTTCCCCCCCCGCCCCCCACCACCATCAGGGATGAAAAAGCCTCCTGATTTTTGTCTTTTCAGAGTTTTTTTGGCAAACTTGTTATGCACACAGATACCTTTTAAAGGAACCAAATGTTCATTCTTCCGGGTTTTCTAGATAGTGATTCCGACGCATTTAGGTTTGTCTTGATTGAAATGTCAGTATAGAAGTCCTATGAGCTTTGCAGTTTTACTGAAAACAATGCATGGAGCTGCTTCCCCTTACCCCCAACTTACAGATCCACATCTATGTGCTTTCAGAATAATTTTAGGCTAACACATCACCATACCGTATATATAAGTAAATTTGTGATTAACTCATTTTAATTGTCCCTTGAGGGACAAGAAAGCAGCAAATCATGAGTTCCAATTCTCAGTATCATTTTGTTCCTAATATATTGATAGGATTCATAGAAAATGCAGAGCAAAAGGGACAGGAAAGAATATGCTGAAATAACTAAAGTTTCATTTTAATTTTAACGTTGTACTATTTTAACTTTCAGAGAAATGATGGAAAGACTCCTCATCTTCCTTACCACCTAGAAGAGATGGGCTTCTCATATCTATCAGTAATCCCAGGGTAGGGACCTATTCATCAGATAGAAATGCATCTAAAGATGTTGTCCTGTAAATAGTGTCCATGATGCAATATTGTAAATGGAAAATGTGGTATACTTATAACAGTGTTCTACTCTTATAACACCTCTACCTCCTCCTTTATAGTTGTCCTGATATCTCAATAACCCATTTCACTCTTGTGAAAATTGTGTATCTTCTCTGATGCATGCTCTCTTGCCTTTGAAGCCTCTGCTTTGTCTTGCCTTAAGATTAAATCTGGATTCCCTGCACAAGCTTTAAAAGCAGTCTTGCACATAGCTCCTTTCTTCTCTTGGCTTACTCAAAATTATCTGCACAGATTCATCCTTAATGCTCACTTCCACCCATGGTCATGTCTCTTACTTTTTTCCCTGCTAACTTCATATGCTATGTTTCTCTGTTGTTCTTTCCTCATAAAATAGCCTGAAAACTTAAGTATCCTCTCTACTTTCTTTAATTACATGCACTAGCTTCTTAAGTGAGCTTCAACTCTGGATAAGGTGGTATCTGCTCTATTTTTCTCTTCTGTAATGTGAAATAGAAACAAAGAAACATCGTGAAGAAACATGTGGTGTTCACTAACGTATCTGAATGTCACAGGAATCTTTCAAGTGTCAAAATAGCTCTGTGCTTTAATAATTAGCTGCTGGTACTAGTGAATAGACAGCCATTTGACCCACATTTGTAAATTCAAAGATAAACTAATCTATATCCTTAATTATAGTCCCTGCCCCAGCAGTGGGCATAAAAATGAACAGATGCAAAATATTTGCCTTAATAAGGCAGCAAACAGTTGTTTTTGTTGACAAGATATCAGATGAGATGGACCAATGTCAACAGGAAAGTGCTGAAGTAGACCACGTAGGCCAGCACAACATAAGAGTTATAGCCAGTAACTGGCTATATCACAAAAATTAAAAATTAAGCATTAACTTTACACAGAATGGAATGGATTCACTACCATGTTAGTGAAGTATAGCTTCTTCTCATTTATTTATAGCCAGTATAAATGTTAGTACTGTTGAATAAACAAATTTATTTTAAGGAACTTTTTGTATTGTGAGAAATACCTTATGGGAAACTGTGTTTCTCTTTTTCTAATATTATTGGTTTATTTAAGGAGTAATCTGACAGTTTTACCATGCATTAAATTATTTATTTTTACTCTTAAAGTGATTGTTTTCATTCTTCAGTAGCTCCAGTCTTTCAGTTGTTTGAGTTGGAAAATAACCATTGGAATTCTAAATGATGAGATCTGTACGAAGTGTCTGTCTGACACAGCCACACACTCAAACCCATATTTGTTGTTGCTTGAGTTTTGACTGAGCTTGGGAAACAGCCTGGACCAAATTAGAAGTTCACATGGCTCTCATACTGGTGGCTAATTCTGACCCCATCTTGATTTGTAAGATGTACCATTGGCTGTCAGAACAATAATTTCTCTTGATGCAATATTCTATGCAGCATACACCTAGAAGAGCTATTCTGATTCTTCTATTGGGGAAGAATAAACTTCATGGTTTGTATGGTTTGTCCCCAAAGCAGCAGGTTATGAAAATACCAGCAGCAAAGAAAAATCATTTGCCTTTGAGATGCTGCTTGATCTTATTGCTCTCATTAACATGACTGAACCTGCCCTTGAACACTTCTTTATCTTTATTCTGTTTCCAAGAACTGAAAAATAATGTGATTATGCTTCTTTATGGTCATACTGCTATGTGCATTAAGAGTTGACAAAAAAAAGGAGTAAAGAAATTTTTTTTTCCCCAGCCATCCTCCTCTGCCCCAGTACCTTTATGCCACCAATTCACAAGAAAGAAGGAGGTGGAGTTGGAGCAAGCTATTGTGATATTCAACAGAAAATGTCCAACTTTACAGTCTACCTCCAGTCAAACTTTGAACGCTCATTGAAGAATATGTCAAAAAATGACAAACTGTGGTTTCTGGGTTTATATCTTTGAGGTAAATTGATCATGTAAAAGAAAATAACCAAGTGAATTAATTATGACCTCATCCATTAGGAACAGAGCAGTGTTGAAAGCACATTATTTCATCAAGTTAGACATTTTGTGTGAATCCTTAATTTCAATAGAAGGAGTATGGGTAATACTTTAAAGATAGTTGTGGTAATTCAGCTTGTGGAGTGTACAACCAGCCTTTTAAAATCCCATGGCAGGCAGTCATCTGTGTAGCCACAGCAGCCGGTACAAATTTTGGGCAGATTCAGCTGCCTGCAACTGCAGCGGTGCCTGCAAAGTGCTGCCTGCACCATGCTAGCGGTGTGTCTGTCCACTGCTGCATGCAACCATTCACCCATGGGACCACCCCCGGCACCAAAACTGCGGCTGGGAGTCGCAAAGGCACTGCACCGAAAAGCCAGGGCTGTAGCCAGCAATCACACACAAAGGAAGATTTAAAATCAGGAAAACTGTTCGACATTTTCTTCCAAATTGATTTGCTACAGAAATGGACGGAGCAAAAAACGTGCTTAAGCAAGAGCACTGGCACATAATCACTTTATGAGCTCTGATGAACAGTTGAGTAACTGGTTTCAGTCCTATGCGCGGGTCCAGAAGCGCTGCTTGCAGAGGGGCGAGGGGCTGTGGGGAGGTTACGTGCCGGTGTTGCAGAGAGCCAAACCTGAGACTCCAGCAGGAGTGAGCTGGAAGCATTGTGTCATGAAGGCAACACCTGGGAATCTTCTACTGGGAGGTGTGCAGTTACTGCCTGTGCAGCAATGGTGTCTCCACAGGTTTCATAGTCTTCTAAGTGGCTGGAATTCTTGTTTGGCATGCAGTTTGTTACTTTTCTTTTTTTAATTTAATTCTAACTTTGTTAAGACTTCACTCTAAGCCTAGTAGTATTACATTAATGGGAGGGGGGGAAGCAATTTGAGAAATTAATTATTTATCCAAATTGTACGTTGTATCCTAGTATACATAATGGTATATATCACGCAGGACAGAGAAACTGTGGAAAAGTGTAAGTGCACCTAGCATAGGGTCTTTGTTTCATTTAAAAAACAAACAAAAAAAAACCCCAAACCAACAAAAAGGGGTATTATTATTGCATTTTTTTATATTTTCATCAGTAGTTCTATAAGACCCCTTTTTAAAAAAAGTACTGTAAAAGTCCAGAAACATGTGCAGCCTCAGTTGCTTCTGGTAATGAAGCACCTAATTACAGAAAACTTGTCTTACAATGGCAGTTGCTATTGATTCCCCTTGCTTTAATGGTCAAGTCCTGTACCCTGTCATGTCTCTTTCTGTGATCACGTTTTCATGGTCAGATTTGTGTCACTGGAAACGACTGGCAGGTGTATCCTAGGGAGTAAGCTTGGTAACAAGAGAGAGATGTTTGTTCAAAGACCTAGCAGCAGAGGTAGGACGGTTAGCAAGGCTGCATACTGCTGGCTTAAACATTCAAGTAAGAGTGTCTTGGGAGCAGAAAGTGTCCCTCTCTAAGTTACCAGGACATAGTCATATTCACTGTGCTCTTCAGCACTGGCAATATTTTCCTTCCTCTTGGGCACGTTGACAAGTGCATATTCTGTCTGATTATTGGTGTGACTCACAGAGGCTTCATGTTTTACGTCATGGCTGACAGTAGAGTACCACAGTTCGCTGTAATTCATAGAATCTTTTTTGGCAACGTGTTCCTGGAGAAGGTGGGGAAGAGAGAGAGAGAGATAAGCTTCAACATTATTATACCCTGAAGAAGTTTGCAACATGAACACATTTGTTATAGCCTGTGTGCTCACTCATGCAGTGGTGTTGACCGATATATAGCGCCAAGAACAGTTTGTAAATCCTCGGTCATTTCCCTACTGTACAGGCTGTGACTGGACACCAGGAGCACCCAACAACACGTGCGTGCCTGGTGTGGACGGAGGGTGAAGGTCTGACTTTTGTCCGGAGGTTGGCACTGCTTAGTAGTAGGTTACACGGTAAAAAGCTCATCACCACACACACGAGGGAGCAGAACGGCAGGTGGGAGAACTCAAATCATCCCCTGCCCTGGCTCCACTGAGGACTGTCCCAGGAGAGGCATCATCCCGGGGGGTCCAGGGGGACATCTACCCAACAAGTGAATGGGAGCAGCTCTCCAGGTGACTTTACGGGGAGGGGGGAGTTACTAAAGATATGGGATGTATTATCAATGCATGTGAGGGGAGAACATTTGGGGTTTGCACAAGACTTAATACAGGATGTTTAGGGGAGAAGCTGAAGGGAGAGATCAGGGTGATTTGCAGAGTGAAAAGCACAGGAAAACAGAGGGATAAGTGGACAGCCAGGGGATTCACAGCCAGCTGCCAGAGAGGCCACAAGGCCTAGGAGTCAACTAAGACCCCAAGTGCGTGTGGGCATGTGTCAAGTACAGGAGACACACTGTCCTGGAAGGAGCCCTGGCCTCACGGGATACACAGCGATGGCTACCCCCTCGCCGGCAGCCCTCACCTAATGCTCCCCTTGAAAACAGAGGAGAAGAAAAAGCCATTAAAGAATGAGGAGGTAAGACTGTGTGGGTAAATGCCTTCCCAACTCTGTTTAGACTTGTCCCTCCTTCTGCCTCTTGAAGGCGTTTGCTAACGGGTTGTGGGTGATTGCGCATCTGAACAACTAGCAGGATGAGTCATTAAATCCAAAGACATGATGTAAACTGATTAAGTACACGGAGCCAGGAGTTAAAAATTTGTTTGCCCTGATACTCTTGATTTGAACCCGCTGGGTAATAAAGCCAGTAAGTATGGCCTTTATAGTGGTATCCTCTGTTGTCTGCAGTAGTAGCAATATTTTAGGTGGGTGCTGCTGAGTTCATGCTGACATTTGTAGCTAACTTTCATACTCTGTAAGTGGAACAGAGATCTCTGCTCCAGGGGTTAATGAACCCAAAGGGGTTCGCTTTTATTTTTCAAACCTAAAAGTGAGAAAGAGTTGTTAGAACAGAAGTCTTGCAGAATCTGGATTTTTTTTTTTTTTCTCAGCTTGTATAGATCTATTTATCTATTTGGATTCTGCTTGGTGTGAACCTAAGGACACTTCACTGAAAAAAATTCCTGAGTTTTGAGTTGAGGCCATGCAAAACTTTGAGATTTACAAATTCCAGAAGGTTTAAGTAATAGAGCAATGAGGGTGGGCTTGCTTAAGAAAAGAAATTCTCTACATATCTGCAGAGGCATGGGGCTCTCCTCCCCTAGTCACTATTGCAAAAAATTGGGAGGACGTTAGCATTTCTCGTAATGTGCCAGTGAAATGAGAACAGGCAGGCTCTTTATTTTCATGAGTGATTGGCTCCAAATCCACTGAGTGAAGTCAGGAGCTCCTCTTGTCCCATCCAACATATAGGTCTCCCCAGGCCTTACTCATAGCCATGTTTTCCAGAATGCTTCCAGTCTACAAGTTTTGAAAGGTTATCATTGATGTTCTCTTATCAGTGGGGAGACTAAGTGCGGAGGGGGAGTGATTTGTCACACACACTGATGGTGCAGGAGGAGTGACCATGAAGGCTCTTGAGGTTTTGCTTTAGTTTTTCACTATTCACAGGCCAAGTTTGATACTTGGAAGGGACAGCTCTCCTATGGCACTAACCACCCTCCCAGGACTGTCTTCAAATCACATTCTGGGGCTTTAACTCGGGACCAAAAACTCTCAAAACTAGACAGCTACTTGGCAGGTTCCCCACTACCGTTCCACCTCCTCCTCTTCCCCCACAGTCCACCCCACGCTCACATATAAAAATGATGAACTCATTTAATCATACCCTTTTCTGTCATCTGGCTCACTTTCTTCAAAAATTTCTGCTAAACACCCACATATCTGCCGGGCACCAACTTTTGTTTTACTGATGTCATCTTTATTAAAAACAAAACAAAAACAAAAACCAAAACAACCCACAGAAAACTGCAACGAGGCTGGGCTGCTAAATGGCAACGCTTTGTTCTGCTGCATGTAGGGCTTCTGGTGATCGTTTGTCATTGGTGACTCAAGAGGCAACTTCACTCACCCTCTGCTAAAACGCACTGTTTACAAAGCCTCTCGGGGCCCAGTGTACTAACACAAACAAAGGAGCACACGGAGAGCCTAAAGTGCATCAGGTGAGAATCCCTCACCCCTGCCACCCCTTGCCTCCAGGATGATGAGTTCGGGCAGAGGAGCAGGGCACACACCAAGTTATATAGTTTCCTCTTCAAGTTACCTTGGGGTGCATTGCCAGAGCTCTTGAATCTAACCCCAAAGCAGGGAAGAAAGATGGACTGGGCAATGTGTTAATCATACCAGCCTTTCCTGCATGTCCTCTCCTGCAGTGCAACCATGTCATCCATTCTGGTTTATAAGAAACTAAATGCTCAACCTGACAGTGCATATTTTGAGGCTTTTCTTCCTCATTCTAGAATAAGTGCGACACTGGAAAGTGAAACCTTATTCTGTTCCAACAGAGACTTAGCTGTTTGTTGCAACATCCATTATTTCTCTACAAGGGAAAGATTAACCAAAATCTTTTAAACCTCCAAGCATTAACTCCCCCTTTGTCTTTTAACTGAAGACTTCTTTTATTTCTAAAGCTGGTTGGCAATAGTCCAGTTAAATGGCTTTTTATTAAAAGATGTCATGCTGAAACGGAAACTTTTTTGTGCCGCTTCTGATGAAACTGTAGGTAGGAGAGGTTATGCTGGCTACCAGAAGGCTGAGGTAAGAAGGGGAGGAGGAGGAGGAAGAGGAGAGACAAGTACCCCCACAGCCATCAATTGCTCAGTGGCTGGGGACAGTCATCAAGGACACGGTCACGGGGTACAAGCTCCTGGATTGCCTGATTTGGGCCAGGCAGTGTTACACTCAGCCTCTGAAATTACGGGTGCGTGCTGCGGTCGGCTTGGCCACCGGCTGCCTGAGGCCGGGGCTGTGTACCGTTGTTACAGGCTATGTACATACATTTGTGTGGTACTTTGGCTTAAACTGATGTGATTCTGCATCCCAAGCAAATTCCCTGATGGTGAGTTTTTGTCTCTCCTGTGGGAACATGATGGACACCATGTCTTTCTGACACATGGACGTTTTGGACTCAAATTGCCCTGGAAAGAAGCAAAACCCTTCACTTTTAGTCATTACCTTGACAGTACTTGGAGGATGGCTGTAGGTCTGCGCTGGGGAAAGAGGAAGAAAACACATGTTCATTTGTGAAGATCGTCATTCTTTGGTGCAGCAACAGGACACAAGGACTTTCTGCAGCACACGTTTTACTCGCACTTAGCTACAAACTGAGCACAGGCTGTGCAAAAGCATGAGCTAATGTGACATTAGTTGGGGAAAGGGTTGAATCTCTGAGGACTAAATAAATCTGATGGCTTTCAAGATTTGTCTTTTCTCTAGTTTAACGCACACTTATGTCATGCAGCACAGCTCATTGATAAAACCGAGATGTGCAACCTCACTGGGTTTTTTTGTGTTTGGTTTTTGGGGTTTTTTGTGTCGGTTTTTTAACTTAACTGAAATCAGTTCTACACGTCTGTCTTAGAAATGGCTGTTCTTGCTTGCTTGCTCTCTGACTGTGTTTCAGTTTTATGGCCCATGCAGCCTTAACTCTGCATGGGATCGCTGGCTCGGTGCTGGGGTGCGGAGGCACTGCGTGCTGTGCCTCACGCCCGAGTGTGCGCTGGGTGTTTGGGCACGGGGGTTAGGCAGGCTTGAGCTTTTCTGGAAATTTGTGTCTCCGTCCCGTAAGCATCTAAATGGCAGGGGGTTGTTGTTTGCATCATCCATTCTCACAGCTTTATTTTTAGCTGCCTAGCTGGCTCTTGTTATGAGGTTGATTGAAATGTGCGTTGCTCCTGTAAAATTTCAGAGCTGAGCTTTCACTTTTGCCTAAGATAACGGGGTTTTAAGTGCACTTGTTCTGCAACCTGACTGAAGGAAAAACTCCAGTCCCTCAATATTGTGTTAAAGCTGCCGTCTTAAAGAACTTGCTGTATTTTAAACCATGACTGTGCTGCCTTGACAGTGCCGTGAGATTGCTGACGTACGCAGCTAACAAGAAGTTGTTCTTCCCTAAGTACCGCAGCTTGTGAAAGTGGCAAAAATATTATCCCATCCCTACAGGAATGGCTTTACCCGTTGACAGGAAAGGTAGCAGCCTGAAATGAAACCAAGACCTCGTCATTCACGTGAACACCTGCGATCCTGGCTACGATATGAGCTTTCCCTATTTCTATATTTAATGTGCAGGAACTGTTTTATTAGGAGAACACTTCATACTGGCGTGTTTAGAAAAAGACCTAAACTGTGCTTGCATACGGGGAACGGAGTGTGACCGGACACGGGGTGTGCTGTGCTGGCAGCCCCGTCCTCCTGCAGCCGCCCTCCTCGTTTGCAGGGGACGAAGCAGGGGTGCAGCACGGGTGCCCCGCGGGGAAGGTGCTCCCCCGCTGCGGTTCGGGAGCTCGCAAACCTGCCGAGGTC
>NW_010523021.1:0-245 GCF_000687285.1 Phaethon lepturus
GGGCATCTTGCAGTTCCCACGGCTCCTTGTCCTCTCCCCTTATCTTCTCGCGTCTCTTTTTCTCCCACATCCCTTCCTGCAGGACAAACGGGGTCCCTGCCGGCGATGCCGAGCTGGTTGGGACCGCCAAGGAGGGGAGCCCCTCGCAAGCGGCACCTGAGCCCCCCCGGGGGAAGACGGGCAGCCTGACGGAGCAGGACTGCGGCAGCATGGACACCAGCCAGCAAGCGCCGCCGGAGGCCAGG
>NW_010523021.1:302-3404 GCF_000687285.1 Phaethon lepturus
CCAACACCGAGAAGGCCATGGAGAGCACCACCATCATGATCGATGTCCATGACTCTGCTGTGGTACAGAGTGAGGACCTGTCTCTCTTTCCTGAGCCCCTCTCCCCGGCCCTCGCGGACCCTGGGTGGGACGGAAAGCCGCTTGCACCACATCCATCAACAGGGCCGGGGGGGGAAAGCTTTCCTTGCTGCTTCTTACGGCACCTCCCTCCAGCACCCCCATTTTGCAGGGGAGCCCCAGCACCATGCTGATGTGCCGCTGTCCCCTGGGGAGCTTCTCCCTTTCTCATCTCCTTCCCCCCCACCCCTTTGCCTGATCCCTCCTTCCCCCCCGGGCAAAACACTCGCATCCCCCGTTTCTCCGAACGCGTCCGCAGCCTCTGCCCAGCTCGCTGCTGCTCAGACCTTTACAGCATCTTTGCTGTCAAGGTGAGCCGCTTTAAACAGCGTTATTAATTAAACAGCACCACGAAAGCTGGTGCTTTAATGGGGTTAAAACCCCTTTTATCTGCTTCATCCCGGCAGCTCGTGTCTTTTCTTCCCTTCTGGTCCCTCTCCCCTTAACAGCACGGGGATGCAAAGCAGAAACCTGGGGGGGTTGCACGTGCCCGGCTGGCAGGGACACCCCAGGGTGCTGTCTGGGTGCAAGGCCGGGCAAAGGCTCTCGCTTTCCTGCAGTTAGCAACAAGACAGACGGCGAAGCCAGCCCCTTAAAGGAGGCCGAGACCAAAGAGGATGAGGAGGAGATGGAGAAGAAGAAGCGGAAGAAGGAGAAAAGCGAGACGGGCAAAGCGATGGTGCCGCACAGCTCCATGTTCATCTTCAGCACCACCAACCCGTGAGACATTTTTGGGACCGTAGGAGCCTGGGGCTGGGGAGGGCTGCAAGGGGAAGGACCCCCAGACATCACTGAAAACAGGGAGTCCCCCTTGGGAAGGGGGCTGAATTATCTCCCAAACAGCCTGGATAACCAGCCACGGTGCTCCCCAAGCCCCGGCAGCGCTCTCCCTCTGTGCCAGCCACGCTCGTGGTTTTCTCTCCTGACTGCTGATGGCTAGCTGTGATTTTTGTTCAATGCTTGTTACATTTTTCTGCAGTTTTCTGCTCCCCTGTAGCTCTGCCCAGCTCCGGCAGCCAGGAAGAATAAGCACCCCAGTTTCTCAGGGACTCTCCCTGGCTGGCTGTAGGGTGTCTTGGGGAGCTGGGACAGCCAAGGAAAGAGGTCAGCAAGCCCAACCCACCCGTGGGCTCCCTCGTTTTGCTCCTCAGCCTTTGCTGCCCATCTTCCATGCTCTGGAAGCCGGCGATGTGGGGTGGGTTTTGCACGTGGGCCACGCCTGGGGCATGCCGGGGGCTCACAGGTTGGGGTGCGGGCTGTCTCCCCGCAGGGTGCGGAGGGCTTGCCACTACATCGTGAACCTGCGCTACTTCGAGATGTGCATCCTCCTGGTGATCGCCGCCAGCAGCATCGCCCTCGCGGCGGAGGATCCCGTCCTCACCAACTCCGACCGCAACAAAGTGATTGCAAACCTCCCCTGCTCCCCCCACCCCGCGGGCAATGCAGGCAGAGGTCCTGTAGGATTTTAGCTTCCGTGGTGGGGCACATGTGGGACATGGATCAGGGCAGCCGGTGGCAGCATCTGCACCATACCGCGGTTTCTGACTTCTTCCCCATCCTCTTCCTTTAGAAACCCTGGAAATAGCTCTGATCTCCCTTAAGCTGGGGAGATGCCGATGTGGGGCTGGTATGGGGGAGCATGATTCTGGCTCACAGCATGATTTCAGAGCTGCTTGCACCACGCATGGGAATTGTTTCTCTCCTGCCTGCGCAGGCTGGGTTTATGGCTGTCCTGAGCTCTTAGGGACCAGGCTGGGTTTGGGGCAAGCAAACCTACCCTCGGTCTGCACCTGAGCCAGGCGAGCCCCTGTGCAGGGTGGTAACGGGGTCTGGGGGGTGCCAGCGAGCCAGCTGCGGAAGACCCATGCCCTCTCTCTGCAGGTTCTGAGGTATTTCGACTATGTCTTCACCGGCGTCTTCACCTTCGAGATGGTTATCAAGGTGAGGGGCCTTGCGGGCTGGCTGCGCTGGGGATGCTGCGTCCCGCAGCGTCCGTGCAGCGGGGGGGAAATAGCTCGGTTTTTCGGTTCTGGTCCTAAATTTGGATGATGGAGACTTTAAAGCCAGGTTCTCAGCGGTGGGAGTTGAGGATGCTCAGCACCACTTTTATCAGTCTCCAGGCTCACAAAATATGATGCTCCTTGATATGCACCTGGTCTGCGGGGCTGTCCCTGTCCCCAGCACATCCCGCCTGCGGCTACTTCCACTTAACGGCTGAGCTGCTTGTTCCCTGCCTGTTTTTCTCACCGTTTTCCCTCCATCCCCACAGATGATCGATCAGGGCTTGATCCTGCAGGACGGCTCCTACTTCCGAGACCTCTGGAACATCCTGGATTTCATCGTGGTGGTGGGAGCGCTGGTGGCTTTTGCCTTGGCGTAAGTGGCCGTCGTCCTCGTCAGCTCTTTGCCATCCCTTGGCCGGGCTGGGAGGAGGATGCAACTGTGTGTTATGGCTACTAGACCCTGATTTTTTTTGGATTTCTCTGCACCCTTCTGCTCTGCTTCTGGGACGGCTCCTGGCAGCGGTGCGTGGCTGACTGCAGAGCCCAGCTGTGCCGCTGGCACCTGAAACCGGTATAGCTCCAGAGATGGGTTTCTCTCTGTTTGTCAGATGCTGGTGAGCAGGCGGGCAGGGGGCAAGGCAAGGAAAACTGGAGGTGCCAGGAAGAGATTGGTGATGAAAGTGGGCTTGAAAGAGGGCAGAAGAGGCTGCTAGAGGGAAAAGGACCTCAGGGTGGCAGAGCTGGAGTTGTACACCTGCGGTGCATCCCGGGGCTCACAGAGACAGCAAAAGCAGCAGCCCACCGGGCGGAGCTGCCCTCTGAACATGTTTGTGCTGGAAATGGTACCCCCGGCTGCTGGTTCTCCCTCTGCTCCAAGCGGGAGCGTTGCCCCAGAGCCCCGCAGGGGTGGGGGTGCGGCCGGTGGGGTTTGTGCCCGCACCCTCTGCAGCACCCGGGTGCCGCGTGCTTGCTCTGCGGCGTG
>NW_010523021.1:3533-3754 GCF_000687285.1 Phaethon lepturus
GTTAGTCCTGCTCGTCTCTCCCCAGTGCTGCCGGCTGGGGCAGGTGGTGCGGTGTGAGCGCGGGGAGGGATGCGCCGGCACCCAGAGAGCGGGCACGGGGCACCCCCTGGTCCCCGGGGCCGCGGTGCCCAGTCGGTGTCCAAGGAGGGAGAAGAGAGGAGATGCTGAGGGTTTGTCACGCTGTTGTTCTCTCTTTGTGCCTTTGACACTGGCGGGGGGGG
>NW_010523021.1:4072-15745 GCF_000687285.1 Phaethon lepturus
CACCCCTGTCCTCGCCGCTGCTTTCAGCCGCTGCTCTCTCCTTGGGCAGAGCACGGAAGAATTCAGCTTGCTCAGCACAGGGATGAACCAGCCCCTGGGCAGGGCGGGGGGCTGACCGCAGACCCCGGCGTGGGGAAGGGGCACGGGGCAGGGCCCCCGGCCGGGAAGGCACGGGTCAGGTCCCCTGCCCGGGGCCTTTGCTCTGAGCCCTCCGGAGGCCCCCCAGGCCACTGCGAGGATGGATCAAGCATCTCTGGGGCCTGGCTGAGCCCCCCCCACCAACCAGGGCACCCCCTCAGAGCATGTCTGGAGGTGGGGTTCAAGGGCATCAGCAGCCTGAAGACGTGCTGGGTGGTTTGAGGGGCTTTAGGGGGACAAGAGAGCCTTTGCATTCCAAGGCACCTTTCATCAAGGCTTTCTGATGGCCGAAGGAGGGGAGGTTGATGGCTCAGGCTGCTCCCGGGTGGACAGGTGTCCTTATGGCCGCTCACGATACGGTAATCGGTGCTTGCTGCACTCACTGTTCTCTTGCCCCCACCCCACAGAGGTGGTGTGGTTCCTGGGGTGGCCCCTGGAGCTGGCGGGGTCCCCACGTGCCAGCACCGAGCACGTGGGGAAGCTGCCGTGCCCCTTCCTACCCCGCCTGCCTGCCTCCACCCAGCCTCCCAAGGGACGGACAGGTCCCTTTGGGCACGGGGCAGCTGAATTCTTGAGGGTGAGCACCCCACTGACCATGGCACCGAACCCCCCTGCCCCGGAGAAGGCCTTTGCACCCCCACATACGTTTGCAGCAAGCATCTGTGTTGCCTGCTCACTCTTGTAGCTGTAGCTGGGTAGATACCGAGTTGCTCGTGTCGTGGACGAAGCCTCTTTATAATGTAAACCTGCAGGATTGTCCCTCTCCCCCACGTCCAACGGTGGCTCCTGCTGGAGGAGATGATCTCATGGCTTCGGGGGTGAGGGGAACAAAGGAATCGCAGCGATTTCTGACAGGTTTATACATTATAAAGCATTTATAAGAACACCTGCCTCTCCCCTTGGCAGCCTGTCACCACCACGGCCCCAGGAGCTGCAGGATGTTCGCCAGCTATAAATGTCCCAACCCGCCGCCCACCCTCCCTCCATCCCGGTCTCAAGAGGAAAACTTTGCCATGGTGTTTAAATCCCTCTCCTTCTCTTATCCCTCCATGACCTCTTTGATGTGGGGCTGGAGGGGGGACACGTCTTCCCTCTCCCCCGCCTCGCCTCCACGGCAGTGGGTGGGCAAAGCGACGCTCATGGAGCGGCTGCAGCAATTAACGTGGCTGAGGGCGGCCGGTGACTGGGTCCAGCACTTGCCGGTAGAAGAAGTGCTGGGACACGCCGTGCCTTTTGGGCTTTCTGCCCTTTGTGCCTCCTCTCTGCAGTTTGGTTTCCCTGCGGGGGTCTTGGGTAGCCGTGGGGAGAGCAGGAGGTCTCTGAGTTGGTCCAGCGGTGCCACACCAAAATCACCGATAAGCAAGTGGCCACCCATAAAGCCGTGTCTCTCTGTGATGGCTTGTCCTCTGCCCCCCTGGAGCCCATACATCCCAAGCGAGAGGTCATCTTGGCTCCTCCGTAACTCGTGTGGAAAGCTAATACGTCAATCCAAACACAGCCTAAATAAAAAGCCCAATATAACACCGTAAATCTCCAAAGAGTTCAAATTAAATTAGCTGAAATAACCAGAACCATAACTAAAGACGCTGCTCGCTTTTTCCTCCCGTGGCACCCTCCGAGGAGGCATTGCGCAGAGGAGCAGCGCTCGCTTGTGGCTTTGCAGAGCTGCCGCGAGGTGGTGATGCCTACGCCTGCGGCCTCGCAGCGGCGGGAAGGGTTGAGTGATGGAAGGGTTGGTGGAAAGGTTGAGCGGTGGAAAGGTTGAGCGGCCAGTGGCAGCCAGTGGAGCGGTGGTCCGTGCGTAGCCCTCGTCGTCTTGCCTGGTGAGCAAGGGCAGGAGTTTCTCCACCCAGAGGTAGCCATCAGAGGTGCCTCTTTCTTTGCTGAGCAGCATCTCCTTGTGCTCGTTGGCACCAGTGTCTGGAAGCAAGAGGGACCCTTATGTCCTGCAAAATAACCTGTTGTGAGGCTGCTCAGGACAGATCCTATCACAGAAGTACTGCAGAGTTAAACTATTGCCTTTGCAACGTACCTTCCACCTGCTTCACTATCATGCTGCCAGGGCCTGGGGTTATTTTTATGGTTTTTAAGAAATGTTTTACTTAGTAGGCTTTGCCCCCAGTGCTGAGCCCTCTGCAGGCACATGGCAGGGACTCAACTCAAGCAGGGACGGAGGCTTGGTTACAACTAGGGACCTTGTAGACCCCCTTGGCTTGCCCGAGCGGGTGTCCTGCTGGGCTGCAGGAGATCCCGCGCTGCAGCTTGGGCGGCATTGGCTCTTTCTGGTTAATCAGTGGATTTCTTGATGGGGGTGACTTACCGAAGCTAGCCTGTTTGGATGGGAACTCTTGTGGCCTTGCAGGTAGGTTCCCTCAGAGGCACCTGCCTTTGGCTGGTTGGCACCGAGCCCTGAGGTCCCTCCCCAACTCCTGACTGAGGAGTACCACGTGCCTGCCCTCTGTCACCCACTGTCCCGCTCTCCACGGGTTCCTCTTGCAGCAGAGGTTTCACTACACGCCCCCCTCCCAAAACCTCCAGCGGGGAGGGCAGGGACTCCCAGCTTGCTGGATGAGTCCCTCCCTGGAGATAAGCCCCATCCTGGAGAACACAACGTGGTCTACTCATCGTGGCTTTCAACCCAGGCGTGGGGCAGTGGAGGGCTGCTGCAGGGTCCCCACGCCCGAGAGGCTGCGGTTGTCCCCGTGCAGCTCCCCCGCTGCTTGTCTTACCTTCTTCCTCTCTTCTCTCTTTTTCCTTCTCTCCGTTGGTGCTGTTTGGTGGCTGCCGGGCTGGATCGCCAACAGGAATGCTTTGGGGTAACTATGCCGGTTGGGTTGCCGTGGGGTGCTGCCATGGGGGGCATGGTGGGATGGACGCAGGCGGGTGTCTGTCTGTCCAACACCTGTGCTGACCCTTAGCTGCGTTTGCAGAGACTGGAGTAACGCTGCTCTGCACGCACCCCTGCATCACCCCGGGATGCGTTAAAGGTGATGCGCTCTGGGAAAGCGCGGGCAGGATTTTCTTTGCAAGCGATGCAATCCCTTGCCTTCGGAGGAGGGTGCTTTCATCCTGGATCTCCATGTCCGTGCAGTACCCCGAGATGATGTGGAGGACACCCAGGGGAGCACGGCACGGGGAAAGCGATGTCCACGACAGAGCTGAAGGCTCTGCCCCAGCGAGGGCTTTGCCTGCACTGAAGCACTGCAGGGGCTTCAGCCCTGACGTCCTCTGAGAGGATGTGGTTCATGCCAGGCTCAGGGCGCTGGGGAGAGCTCAGCCTCGGCCGTAGACACAGCAAAGCCAGGCTTTCCTCCAGGCGTTATCCAGCTCTATGTCCCATATCTGTGTTGGATCCCAAGCAAATCCACAGGAGGTTTCCTGAGGTCTGAAGAGGTCCCTCCTCAGCAGATGTAAACCACTGCAGTTGAGTTGCTCTTGGTGGAAGCTGACTGGTGCCCTCAAATCTTCACCCCAGCCCCGAGCTGGATGCCCCAGCCGCTTACCCAAGCCTTGACACTGAGCAAAGCAGGAGATGGAAGGTGCAAAATGAGTCCCAGGGCTGTTTGTACAGTTGCTTTTCATGCATTTGTGGGGTTGTGCTCCTAGGGAGGACTATTAATTAGTGGTTTTGTTTACATCTTTTAATGATTAAGCCCATTATTGCATTCCCTGTTGCATTAACCCTCACAAAGGAGCTGTGTAATTTGGAGCATCTGTTGTTGTAAGTCATTTCCTTGATGTTTTTTGAGGATGCCTGGTGGATCCAAACTGTGCCACCTTCACCAGGACCACTTTGCTCCATCCTGGGATCCAGCCCAAGGGCTCTAGTTAAAAGACAAGAAAAAAACCCACCTGGTATTGTGGTTGGGATTAATCATCATAGTCAAGAAATGAGGCTCATGAAGGGGACTTTTCTAAATAATTCTCCTGGTAAGATCTGCCTCCCTCAGCTGACTTGGGGTGGAGGCAAGTGCAGCCCCGATCGGGAGAGGCAAGAGAGGGCTGAGCTGTTACATGCACGTGAGGTAGAGGACTGGGCTGGCCATGTTGGAGAGCACTGACGGAGTAAGGCAGAAAGCTGTAAAAGGCAGCATTTGTGTGAACAAACCAAGCACGGAGCAGGTGCTTCCCTAGGTGGACATAAGGACCGTGAATTTTGAGCTTAAGCCAGGAGGGAAAACCCTTTGTGACACCCCTGCATGTAGACCCCATTGAGTGCATCTCCCTCATTTTATTACGGATTTCTTGCAACTAGGCATAACGGTAGAAAACAATTTGCAATGGCGGGGGCCTTTTGCAAGCCCCATCTGCAAATGACATGTGCCTGCAGGAGAGGAGCAAACCTCCTGGCCCTGCCGAGCGGCGTGGCCTGGGGACATGGGAGAGGGCAGCGTGCCAGCGCCCTTTGGGCAGCTGCCCCAGCCCTGGCACCCCACCGCTTCCCACAGCGAGGGGCTTTGTCAAGGTCGCTGCTCCCCAGCGAAGGGGAAAGGTGCTAATCCCCAGGAGGAGAGGATTGCTTTATTTTTCATCTCTGCCAGCTGTCAGCACGCGTGTTGGAGGAGACTTGTTTGGGTGGGCTAAGCACTTGGCAGTCACACCTTCGTGATCGCTGGCCCCCATGGCGGCATGTGGCCCTCCTGTTCCCCTCCTTGTGCATGCTGGGGGTGGTTGGCAGCTCTTGAACCCCCCTGAGCATCCAGCCCCGGGTCTGCAAGGCTATTGTCTCTCCCTTTCATTTTTGGGTGCGTGTGCCTCCCTCTGACGTGGTAGGACCAACAAGGGCCGGGATATCAAGACCATCAAGTCTCTCCGTGTGCTACGGGTCTTGAGGCCCCTGAAAACCATCAAGCGACTGCCAAAGCTGAAGGTAACGATTCCCATCTCCTGTCTCATGTCTGTCTTCTCCAGCATGGACCGTTTGGTGCAGGGACCACATGCGTCCATTTGCTCGTCAGCGATGAGCAAGTAGATTTCAAAGCATTTGCTGTGTTTTAGGAGCCCTGTTCTCAAACGCAATGCCCTTCGGGCTGCTTCACATCTGGAGGTGCAATGAGTTATTAAAAGCGAGCCTGGATCTCTGCAAGGTGTCAGAGTTAGGTCCCAGGGAAAGCGGGGCCGGAGTGGACACGAGGCAGCAAAGCTCAGATGCTCTCCTGACATAGGCTGCCCCAGCTTTGGGAGAGCTCACATCTCTTTCCAAAGTTTGTGATCTTTCCCACTAGAGCAGCCTGCAAACCGCTCGGGATTTTGTGTGCTTGTGCTGTCACGGTGTTACAGCAAAGGGGGGTTTCCCATCTGAGTAGAGGGATTATTTATGCAGTGCAGGTAGGATTATGGCTTTCCCTGCCTTAGCCGATGGGGTATGGAGGCAGAAAGGAGTAAGAGACCGGGGAAGCCCTCAGTTTTTCCTCCCAAGGGGATATTTGGCTGGTGGATGAGGCCCAGCGTGGCACCCCAGAGACATGGGTTTTGATCCCAGCTTTTCTTCCTGATCAGTGGATGGATTCAGCCTGTGTCAGTTCATTTCTGGAAATCTCTGTCTTCACCGTGAAGCAGGGAAAAGGACATTCCTCTCTTTCTTAAGGTGCTGTGAGAACTAGGACTGAGAGCACAGCCTGGGGAGGTGCTGCTATTGCGGGCTCTGCCTTGTTATTAGGGGTGTTGTGAAACAAAGAAGCATTTACTAATTGGTCTTGAGTGCTGCTAATTGCATCATTGGTGCGGTCCCTCTCTGCTGCCCTGGTTGCAGAGGATGCTGGAGGATATAAATATCCATCCCTGCTGCCGTGTGTGTGTGTGCGCTGGGGGTATGCCGGGTGTTAAACTCGCTCAGAAAATGGCCCTTCACCCAGGAGAAGGCCTAGCTCTTTCCTCCTTTCCCCCCAGGAGTGGGAAATGTCTTTCCCCATGGTAGTCTTGAGGAAGGTTTTGGTCCTGCCCTTTGCCGAGCCTGTGGGTTCCCCAAGGTGAGCTATGCCCTCTCCTGCAGGCCGTCTTCGACTGTGTCGTGACCTCCCTCAAGAACGTCTTTAACATCCTCATCGTCTACAAACTCTTCATGTTCATCTTTGCTGTCATTGCCGTCCAGCTCTTCAAGGGGAAGTTCTTCTACTGTACTGACAGCTCCAAGGACACGGAGAAGGACTGCATGTAGGTGCCCTGTTCAGTAGGTCCGATGCTGCTGACACCTCTGGCAAAGACAGGGTGCTGGGTAATGTCATCTTTGGGTTCCCAGTTAAGTCCATGGTCATGACTTGCTCTTGGCCATAGTCTCTTGGGGTGGACGGCATGGACTGAGCCCCATCCCCATTGCTGTGTCCGTGCTGTGCATCCTTGCACAGGGTGCGGGATGCAGAGCCCCGTATTTTGCTCCTGTTCTCTTTCCTCCTTTTGTCTTCCCTTTTGCTTTCCCCTTCTCTGCTTCCCCGCAGTTGTTAGCCAGCCTCTCCCTATTTCTCCCCCCAGCCCTGTAGGAGGAGAGGTGTCCCGTCCCCCTGCCCCCGCTTGCCCCCAGGGTTTAAAGCCACCGTCTCATAGTCTGGCAGCATAAAAAGCAAGGTCACTGCTCTCTCCCAACCTTGCAGAGGGAACTACGTGGACCACGAGAAGAACAAGATGGAAGTGAAGTGCCGGGAGTGGAAACGCCATGAGTTTCACTACGACAATATCATCTGGGCTTTGCTCACCCTATTCACGGTCTCCACCGGCGAGGGTTGGCCTCAGTGAGTAGTCTGCTTTGTCCCCGCCTTGAACGGGGGTGGGCATGTCCCCACTGGGGTGATTGGGTTAATAACTGGCTACACCCAGGTGGGACTGAGAGCGAAACTGCTGGGCAGGGAGGAGGAGAGGAAGGATGAGAAATTACATCAGAACAAAAGAGCTTTACCCCCCGGATGAGGCTGAGACTGTGGCTGGAGTTAGCTTCTTCCTTAGGGAGTGAATGATGCATAATCCCTTCTCCTGTGTGGCCCTGAGGTATGTTTTAGCTCAATTTTAGAGATGACCATAGGACTAGCCCTTTCTTCATGCTCATGTGAGCCTGGGCACGTTTTTTTCTCTGTATGTGGAGCACTGGAAAATCCATTTTCCATCAGGGGCATGGGCGAAGCACCACAAAACAGGCTGTAGCCACTTAGAAGGGTCAGCCTTGTAAAGCAGGTTGAGACAGAGGTTTGTCCTATCGTTGTTACAAGTGTGGACAGCCAGAGCTGGCTGTACAGACTGGGTCCCGTGAGAAGCGCTGCGTGGTGGCAGTCCTGATGGGCATATCTCTGGTTGCTTTTCTCCACCTGTCTGCCCACAGGGTGCTGCAGCATTCTGTGGATGTGACGGAGGAGGACCGTGGGCCCAGCCGCAGCAACCGCATGGAGATGTCCATTTTTTATGTCGTCTATTTTGTGGTCTTCCCTTTCTTCTTCGTCAACATTTTCGTGGCTCTCATCATCATTACATTCCAAGAGCAAGGAGACAAAATGATGGAGGAGTGCAGTCTGGAGAAGAACGAGGTATGGTCTGGGGAGGGGGAAAGAGGACGTTTCCATGGGTTTTCTGCAGTTTGGGAGCTTGGAGGTCCCTAGATGTTGAAAAAGTGTAAGAAACCTGTGAGCCACCTGCCTGCCTAGCCCATGAAGGAAGGAAGCGTGGCAGCCGGTGTCCCCCGTGATACCATCAGCCAGGGTCTGATGCACATTGTTTTATTCCAGAGAGCCTGTATTGACTTTGCCATCAGCGCCAAGCCCCTCACGCGGTACATGCCCCAGAACCGGCACACTTTCCAGTACCGCGTCTGGCACTTTGTGGTCTCCCCATCCTTCGAGTACACCATCATGGCCATGATAGCATTGAACACTGTGGTGCTGATGATGAAGGTGAGCCGGTCAGGGTGAGCCTTTCCTGTTTGGGGTGGTGGGGAGAAGGAAGATCGGTCAGGATGGGACCAGAGGGTATTTTGGTTGTTTCTAGGAGATGCTTTGAGACGGAGTCTGAGCATGAGTTCCCTTGGCATAGTCATTTGAGACACCAGCTGCCCCCAACTGGAGGCAAGATCTTCCCCAAACCAGATGACCCAAATGGTCTGGACCTCTTAACTACTACAGAAAGATCTGGATTTACTCTGTGCTTCCTTCTTAGAAGCGGTGGCGGCTGTCCCGAGAGAGGGGTGGAGAGGGAAAGGAGGAGACAGTCTTGAGGCACCCAGGGCAAGGAGCATGGGCCACCGCTGGTTTGCCCTGGGACAGTCATCAGTCAAGAGGCTGGCAAGCCCCCTCCTGGCTAGCGATGTCTCTCTCTTTCCATCAGTACTACTCTGCTCCGTACACCTATGAGCTGGCCCTGAAGTACCTGAACATCGCGTTCACCATGGTGTTCTCCTTGGAGTGTGTCCTCAAGATCATTGCTTTCGGCTTCCTGGTAAGTGGCTACTGCTGTTCTTGACGAGCGTGTTAATTTGGATTTTGGCAGCACACAGATCACAGAGGGAAGGTGTTAATAATGTGAGGTTGTTGCTATTTATTTTGGGTCCCAGCCTGAGAGCTGCTTTTAGGTTGGAATTGCTCTTTTGGTTCTCATTAAACTTTCCACTGCTGGATGCCAGTGGGCGAACCCACACCATTGCTTTACTTCTTGCATCATTTCTGTGGTACTTTGATGCCTGGACCATCTATGTGCTGTGCAGCCGCACTGCTAAAGCCAACTGCTGCTGCGATCATGCTGGTAGCTGCAGTCCCTTGTCCCTGGGAACCAGGAGATGCTGGTGCATTGCTGTGCTCGGGCTTTATCAGTTGGACCAGACCTGACCAGCAGTGAGACCTCCCTGCCTAGTTCACAGTCCTCAAGTCTCCAGCTGCTGATTTAAGACTTGAAGCCACGGACTGTTTTTTCTTCAGCTACCCTTTGCTGCTTATGAACAACCGTCAGATTTGCTCTTTTATAGTTTCTTTCCTGTCTCTAACCCATACTGGGAGATGGGGTCCACCAGCAGGAGGGTTTCTAGCCACGCTCCCTGGTCCCAGCGGTGCCAGCCGTGGTTAAGTCTGGTCTTGCACCAGCTGCTGCACAAACAGCAGGTGCTGAGGTGGGTCCGGGTGCCCACGAAGAGGAGGGCAAAGCAGCCTCCTGGCTGTGAGGGTTGGCATGGTGAGCTGTTGCAGCCTGACCAGGTGTGGCTGTGGCCACTTTTCCACTCCCATTCACCGAGGTGGCCTGTTGGATGCATGAGTCATGTCCCAGGAGAAGCTGCTCACCGCAGGCACGCGCAGGTCTGCCACCGTCTCAGATACAGGATGATGCTCCAGACTGTGGCCGCATACAAATGGGCATCGAGGTCCTTGCTGCCACTGCCGTTGCCTGCGAGCAGCCCTGTCCTGTGGCCCAGTGCCCTTCAGACCTGCCATCCCCGATCTCAAATCCATGTTCTCTCTCTCCTTCCTTTTGCAGAATTATTTCCGGGACACCTGGAACATCTTTGACTTCATCACCGTCATCGGCAGCATTACGGAGATCATCCTGACGGACACCAAGGTGAAGCAGGGGCTGGGAGCAGCGGGGCGAACCGCTGCGGGGGGGGGGGGCTCCTGCCTCCCTCTGACCCTCTCATCTCCTCCCAGCTGGTGAACACCAGCAGCTTCAACATGAGCTTCCTCAAGCTCTTCCGGGCTGCTCGGCTCATCAAGCTGCTGCGCCAGGGTTACACCATCCGCATCCTGCTCTGGACATTTGTGCAGTCCTTCAAGGTAAGTCAGGTGTGCCCTGGTCTCCTCCCAGGCCACGGTGCTGGGGTGCTGCCCCCAAATGCAGGCTGCTCCCGAGGTCTTGCTGACGTGTTGCCTTGTAGGAGAGACGGATCGTCACAGCTTACCTGCTCACTCTGCTTTTTGTAGCTGGACCTGTGCTAAATGAGGTCACTCATGTGTCTTGTCTTGTAGGCCCTCCCCTACGTCTGCCTCCTCATCGCCATGCTTTTCTTCATCTACGCGATCATTGGGATGCAGGTGAGCACAGGCGTCTCGGTGTGCCTCCCTCCGGCGCAGACAGGCTGGACCAGCACGTCCTCAGCATTACGCACAGCGGCCGGCCTTGTGCCTGTCTGTCATTGCCTCACGCGGACACGGTGTCCGGGAAGGTCCCGAGGGTGGAAGGACCTGCAGAGCCACATGCCCTGGGGGAGCTGACACGGCCGTGTTCAGTCAAGCTCCACAGCCACCTTCCCTCGGTGATGTGGCCTTGGGGACTCAGCTGGGCAACCGGTGCAGCGGTCAGCTTTCGAATCCCACCCTTCGTTTCGCAGGCACTTCAGTTGTAGAAATGACACCCCATCTCCACCTCCCTTGCAGCCCCCAGAGATTAATTTCATGCCTGCGGGACCTTCTGCCTTCCCCATCTGAACGGCTGGATCACGGTGGTGATCCCCGCAGCCCGCCCTCCACCTTGTCCCTCTGCGGAGGGATGCTCTGCTTGGGCTCTCGCACTTCGGGACCTGTGATGACCTACCCAGATGGTGGGAGGTCTGCAGAGCATGGGAAGATGTGAGCTTTCCAGGCTCCAGCTGGTAAATAAGAAGCACGTGAGCTAAAACCCTCAGCTCCACACATGCTGCGGGGCTGGCTCGGTTCTGCGGTGACTAAATCCCACGCTGAGGATCTGACAAAGCATCTTTGACGATGAACGCTGGGGATCTGGAGCCGCCTGATAAGTGAGCTACCGCAGTACCCAACGCCATCGCCCGGACGGGCAGATTTTGGGGAGGCAGCACGGTGGCCCCCGGCTCGGGCTGCTTGGCAGCGCTGGTGTTTAGTCTCTTCCACCCCCTCTCTCCCACCCCGAGAGTCGCGTGGCTGCTTGTGGCTGCTCGGTCCTACACATCTCAGCACCGGCTCCAGGTGTTCTCCGCACCAAACAACCGCCATCTGAGTCAGCCCCCCTCCCTGCCGTGTGGTAGTATTTGATTTTTTTTTTTTTTTTTCCCTTCTTTAACACCATTGTGAACAAATCCCCAAGCAGTAAAGTCTGTGGGCGTTATTTGAGCAAAATAGCTGGAGGCAGAAAATATTCTACAATTACACATTCCAAAAAACCTGTACAGGGAAAAAAATACTCTGCAGTTAGTGTATTTTTAGGTTCACAGAAAGCGGAATAAATATTTAACAGTAATAACAGCACATTTTTCCTATTTGAGGCACTTTACGTACATTCATTATGTCCTACCACGGCCCTGGCTGTGGGTCATTATTAGGATATTGTCCACGTTCGGGGCTTCATTGCTTCTTTTGGCCCTGGGGACGGTAGTCCCAGGTGTCTGGCTGTCCATGGTGGGTCGGCAGTCGGTCTGTTCCTCCCTCCCTGAGCCTTTACCCACCCTGTTTGCAACGCTGTGCCCGGCTCCGGCGTCACAGACGCTTCCCCAGCGAGGGAAAAGCTCCTGGGAGTCTCCAGGACCAGGACCCAGCACCCACCCAGGGTGGTGCGACTCGTCCCTGCGCCTCCAGCGCGCTCGGGACCGCTGGCTGCCGTAGCGCAGCAGGGGGATGGACGGGG
>NW_010523021.1:15818-19820 GCF_000687285.1 Phaethon lepturus
CCTTGCAGCCTTTGCCTCCCAGGCGGTTCCCTGCCGAGGAGAGGAGAGTTGTCTTCCCCGACGGCTGCTCGGCGCCGGCTCCTCGGCGTGCTGGCTGTGCGCCGGCATGCGTTCGCTGGCGTGCTTTTCCATGGGGGATTGCACAGAAAGGGTGGGTGTTGACTGCTCCGGTGGCCGGCTGCGCCGAGGGTGGTGGACCTGGGAGAGGATCCATCCCTGCGGTGAAGGTGAGCGTGCAGCCGCTTTGCTGGCCACCGAGCTCTTGCCTGAATAACTGAGCCCTTTTTCTCCCTCCCGTAGGTTTTCGGCAATATCAAACTAGATGAGGAAAGCCACATTAACCGGCACAACAACTTCCGCAGCTTCCTGGGGTCCCTCATGCTCCTCTTTAGGTAAGCAACCATAGAAAACTCCTGTGGCAGCGTTTTTGGGTGCAGGTGTGCCAGGAGCCGGGCTGGGCAGGTTCTCGCTGCAGGCTGTTTGTTTGGTGGAGGTCAGCTTTTGGTGCTAGAGAGCAGCTGGGCAACACATGGCCTCAGGAGCTCAGGAACCCCTTTTTTCCCCCCCACTCTGCCCCAAAAAGGATGTCTGTCTCCCAGCTCTTTGGACTAGCTGGCTGGGGGGAGCTGGCCCTGTGTGCCAAGGAGCTACATCCTGGCATGGCTGCACTTGCGTGGGTCCAGCTCGGTTGCTGCTGACCCAGTGCCTTGCTCCTCTGCACGCCAGAGACGTGCTTGATTTGGGTGGGGGGTTGCATTTGTGAAGCTTCTCCTGGGGGCATCCTGCTGCCGGCCCCATCCCGTGCCACCACGAACTGCTGAGCACAGCTGTGCTGGGTGCAGGAGTGCCACGGGAGAGGCATGGCAGGAGATCATGCTGTCCTGCCTGGAGGGCAAAGGCTGCGAGCCGGACACGACGGCGACGTCCGGGCAGAACGAGAACGAGCGCTGCGGCACCGACCTGGCCTATGTTTACTTTGTCTCCTTCATCTTCTTCTGCTCTTTTCTGGTGAGTTCCTCCTCCCTGAGAGCCCTGGGGGTCTCTCTCATCAGCCCCCCAACCTGTACCCCCACCATAGGGTCATCTCTGCTCCCTCTCCCCCTACTTTCCTTTCTCTCTGCCTTTTTCCCTCTCACTTAGATGCTCAACCTGTTCGTGGCGGTCATCATGGACAATTTCGAATACCTAACTCGGGATTCCTCCATCCTGGGACCTCACCATCTAGATGAGTTTGTCCGGATCTGGGCAGAGTATGACAGAGCAGCGTGGTATGTAGCCAGCTCCTTCTCTCCCGAGCAACCTCTCAGAGCTGGTTTTAAACAGGCGTCTCTGTGTTCTGCTGTTGGAAACGGGCTGAGATGCCTGGGACGGTCAGGGAAGGGCTGCTCTCGCTGGCGGTTCCTGCAATGCCTGGTGGCACAGGCATCTTGGGTGATGTTCACGGTTTGCCATGGTGTTTATCCTGAGTGCTGGAGGTTCCTGCTCTCTCTCTCCTTCCCAGACAGCAGGCAGGTCCTTCTTGGCCTCCTTCCCTGTCCCCATGCACCAGCTGGGTGCCTCTGCCCTGAGACCGGCTCCATCACCTGATCCCCAGCACCCACAGCTCCCCATCAGAGCAGGGCTGAGCGTGGCTTGTTCCCAGCCATGGGGAGATGCTGGGGGTCTGCGAGGCTCCTGCCAAGTCACCTACAGAAGACCCTGTTTGGAGCATGTTTGGGGAATTGTGTTCCTATGCTGGCCAGCCTGCTCACCCCTCCAGAGATGGGAGGACTTTGTTTCCTGCACTCATGCCTTTGCTGATGAGGATCAGAGTGAACAGGGCTCCCGTTTGCAGGCAGCAGCCCGTTCCTGGCAATGGAACGGGGTCACAGCAGCCAAAAAAACTGCTGCTGCTGCTGCAGAGGGGCTGCCCGCCGCCGCTCCTCCCGGGATGGTCTGGAGCCATGCCTAGGGCAGTGTGGAGAACCTTGGCAGCTCTGGGAGCATGTTTGCCCTCCACTCGTTCCCGTGAGGATGCCTTATGTGGCTCCTTCCTCCCTGCCCCAGCCCAAGGACAGCTTCTTTGGAGCCATGACCCACCACCACTGCGCCAGGGAGCGTGGGCGATCTTAGCTTGAGAGCCCTTGGCAGCCACACGTGCTCCCTTGGGAGGCTCCTCACCTCTACTGCTAATGTCCTGCCCCTCGAGAGACCAGCTCCAGCCAGGATATTTTTTTATGCCTAATATCATCAGCTCCTGGCATAGTTTCCTTCACCATTTCTGTCCAACCCCATGCAGCTCAGTGCTGGCCAGGTTCCTCCCTGCACGGCCTCCTCCAGCACTCTTGCTGCTGTGCAAGGTCCCTGTGGGCAGGTGGACCCGGTGGGTGATGGTGCCTCGTGCAAGGAGGGAGAGGCCAGTACGGGTGAGTAGATGTCCTGATGGACGACTAGGGAAGGGAAAGGAGGTGAGAGCAGTGAAACACCCAGCTGCTCGGTGTGGGGCTTCTCACCCGTGGCTTTTGGGAAGGATTTCTTCACACCAGGCATTTCATTCACTCTCGCCGCCCGTGTCGGTAGCCTGGGTCTCCAGGACAATCACTGAAAAAGCGCCTGAGCTATCCTATCGATGCCATGCACCCCTCTGATTTCTGAGCAAGCCATGCTTTTTCATCATGAAGTGCAGCCAGTGGTTAGGGGTCATGCACAGGGGCTGCTGACGCTGCGCCCGTGGGGGCAGCCCTGGCCCCCACTGCTGGGTGAGGAACGGGTGAGTACATCCAAAGGGGTCCCAGCACCTGAGTGGGGCAGCAGTTCTGCATCCTGACACCGGCACCATCACATGAAGGCCTTGCAGGGAGACTGCCCAACACCAGGGGGGTTCAGGGTGGGTTTTGCCCCGATGGTTGGAGAAACCAGAGGCAAAGGTGCTGGGTAGGACGGTAACACTGATCTTTGCCTCTGTGTGTGGTTTCCCTCCAAGCTTGTCTAAGGATGCCCAGGAGGCTGCAGCACACTGCACCTCAGCACTTCCACCCCACATGGTCCTGCTTCCCGAAGGGCTCTGCTCTGGAGCGAGGTGGAGAGCTCAGCACCCGATGGCCCCTGCACCCTCTCCTGCCAGCTCTCCACCTCGACGGCTTCGTTATTTCAGCCGGTGCAGGAGGCATACGGGTCGTATCCTGTGATGACTGCACCTGGGGCTGGGGAGATGTGCTTCTGTGGCCGAGAAGGGGTGTGTGTATGGGAGGGTTCGCTTCCAATAATGTGTACCTTTGGCAGAGCGTGGTCTGGTGGTCAGAGCACAGGACTGGACCGTGAGAGACCTAGGCGCTAGGTCCAGAGCCACCGGTCACCAGCTGGTCACATTATCTCTCCCCATCTCAGGTTCCTCAGATCTTGGAGATCCAAGTTGCTCAGTTGCCAAACTCCTTGGGACCTTGTGAGGACCAGAGAGTTGGTTGTGCAAGGGCAGCGTCTCTGGTGATGTGATGGGACACAACTCCATCAAAAGGGCTCGTGGTGGCTAGAACCCAACCAAGCTGCAGTCTCATCCCGCCTAAAATCCCAGCCCTCTCCCACCAGGGGTAGGCAGCCAGGGGCGTGATGAGGAAGAGTGATGGGTGGTGTTCACCACCAAAACTGTCCTTCTCCAGGGTCAAGATGGGTCAGTGTGAGGAGGTGTGAGCTGACTCACGGTGGAGAAGGCAGTAGCTGATGCTCACAGCTTTCCCCACTCTGGGTCTGACAGAGCCAGAAGGAGAAGAGCTGTGCACCCCCGGGGGTCTTGCCCCACAGAGGGCCCCAGCATCCCCCCGTTAAGCTCTCCATCCTCCCCTCCACCCTCTCAGTGTCCTATTAACCCACCTGTGCTTCCTTTGCAGCGGCAGGATCTCGTATAAGGATATGTACAAATTAGTACGGGTGATCTCGCCTCCTCTGGGCCTAGGAGAGAACTGCCCCTACAGGGTGGCGTGCAAGGTTTGCCTCCCAGTCCTCCGCCACAACCTGGCCACGGGACGC
>NW_010523022.1:0-257 GCF_000687285.1 Phaethon lepturus
GGTGGACACTTTCCCTTCGCTCCAAAGGGACCAACTACCTTTTCTATTTTTTTTTTTTTTCATTCAACCAAACAAAATCACTGGGCTTAACTCGGAGCAAATCCTGCAGGTCTGTGGTCAGCTCTGGGAGTTGCCGCGTCTCCGTCTGCCCTGAGGAAGCAGGTCCAAAAGCACACCCGGTTTAGCTCTTCCAGCTGACCTGACCCCGCCACTTGGCAGGGAGAGCCAGAGCACAGGCCGAGCGCCATGCCAGCAGC
>NW_010523023.1:0-518 GCF_000687285.1 Phaethon lepturus
GTGGTGATATATGTTGTGCTTGGTGTAACTTGAGGACGGCAACAATCTAATACAAAATGACAGCAATCAAATTCACTAACCATATTGCGATAAATCACACTATGAAAACATATAAAACTTAGCAGCATAATAAACTTAAACTTACTAAGATTCCTTAATCACACACACACATATAGGTGTAGAGATAGAGACACATAAAGAGGTGTAGAGAAAAGAGATAGATATGTACAAAGGTACTTATTAACTATCCCACTTGAATTCAGTCAAATACTCATATCAAATATTTTGTGTTGCTCGATGGGTAAACAGTTGAGCCTCTGAATTGATCATGAACTTGAGGGTTCATGGACTCTGAGGGGCATCCCACTCAGAGGGAGGTGCTGGTCCAGGAGAGCTCAAAGGGTCTTACTTGAGACCGCTCTTTATAGGACTGGGAGATGATTGACTTTAGGCATCCGTGAATTTTCAAAATCCAGACAGGTAATTTTTCCAGTTTTAACGGTACCGCTGCCCGGATT
>NW_010523023.1:677-885 GCF_000687285.1 Phaethon lepturus
CTGGTCAGGCAACTTAGAGCGGCCCAGGTACAAGGCGAAGGGGACGGGGAGCGGAATGCGCCACCACACTCCCCCATCTCACTGTGGGGTAGGGAGGGTGAGTACCTGGCTGCGTGGTTGTATTGGCTACCTGCCGGGTTAAACCACAACACCGAGGCGAAGGGCTCCGGAGCGAAAGATCACGCCGGGGGACCCTTCCCGAAGCGGC
>NW_010523024.1:0-216 GCF_000687285.1 Phaethon lepturus
TTTCAAACTACATTTTTTTTAATAATTAAAAAAAAAAGAGAGCCAAACACCACCTGGCCGCATCGCTTTCCATCCCAACACCGTGCCGAGCAAATGCCGAGCTGGGGCTCCTTCCCGGGGCTCCGTGTCGCTCGGCAGGACCAGAAGCCAGCGCTCATTAGAAGAGCACAAAGGGGCAGGGGAGGATGGGCCTGTGATGGGGGTTAAAGGCTGCGG
>NW_010523024.1:273-1887 GCF_000687285.1 Phaethon lepturus
GATGACACCAGGCATCCTGCCAAAAAACGGTCACCCAGTTCCACATTCCCCCAGCACAGCATCCCCAGAAACAGTGCATCCCCCACTTCTTCTGGGGGGAAAAAGCATGGTTTTGGTCAATATCGACCTGGCACGAAGGGATGGGCTAAGGGAAGGGGCTAGCAGGCACGCATTTAAGAGGACTTGAATTGCAGCTCCTCTCAAAGCTGGGGATCGCTGGCAACCCCCCGCTCGAAATACTGAAACCAACAACTGAAGTGCAACCTTAAACACTCCACGCAATAAAAAAGGCCCTTCTCAGCGCTGAAGTGGGCACAGCCATATTTATCATTAACAGCATCTAATACGCAGCTCTGGGACACAAGAAAATCTCCCTTATTTCTACTCCCGCAGTGCCTGGCAGCCCCACGCCCCAGTACAGCCGCTCAGGGTCGCAACTGGGTCCCACCAGCAGCACCCAAACCCCTTTGATGAGACAGACTGTGCCCCCGTAAATTGGGAATAAACCTGGGGACAGCCAGCACGTCCCAGATCGCCGCTCCGGCTGCCAGAGTAACAGCAGGTAACAGCGAGTAACCCCAACCCCTCATCAACAAAACCCCACGTAACAAAGATGGAAAGCCAAATTTATTTTCATATGAAAGTTTAAGGGTCTCCAAGTGTTTCAGTTACATCTGGGTTTGCATTTTGATTCGGAGATGGCTAACAATGGAGCAGCAGTAATGGGCAGGGCAGACAGAAAGGCACCTCAATGGCAATTCTTTTTGGGCTTGCTAACAGGAGCTGGGTCAGCGCCGTCTATCGTGTTGCAAAATGGATTTTTTCCATTTTCAACTGCCTGAAATTTCATAAAACCTAAACCACAGCAAGTGCAACCAGAGGCTGTGATCAGATCCATCCTCCAAAGCCTCAAAGTGCTGCCGGATACAGCGCAGGAGAAGACAAAGCGAGAAGAAGGAGGGCGAAGGGAAGAGGTGAGCACGTGGGAAGCATCGCACGTGCGCTGATGCTGCTGGCGGACACCAGCGGCTCTCGGGGTCTACGAATCCAACCCAGCCCTCAGCCCAAGAGCCAGGTCCCCAACACATCCTTGTCCCACCGCGCCACCAGCAGCAGTTGAAGCTCCGGAGCCGAGCACTGCGCTGGGTGGGGATTGCCTCCCCCAGCAGCAAGGAGGCTGGGAGGGAATCGCCCCTCGGTGATGGCCGGAGCCCCTCGGAAATCCGCCCACGCTCCGGCAGGAGCAGGGTGACCCCGCGCCGAGGGAAAAAAAAAGGCTTGCTCGGCGCCGGGCAGGAGCAGGGCGACCCCGCGCCGAGGGTTTCAGCCGAGCAGCCGAACAATCAATCCAGCAATTGCTTAACGTGAGAGCGTCCTCACAAAGCCCAATTTCCTAAGGAGGGACAGACCTTGAGGGCCCGATCCTGCAAGACGCCGAGCCGCAGCCCTCCCCACAGCTCGGCGGTGCACGCCCCCGGTGCCAGCCCCACAGGCCCGCTGATGTTTTTCCGGAGCTGTGGCATGGGGGGAGGCCTGGGGACTCCCCGCTTCCCACGCCAAGCATCTTCCATCTGGTTCCTCCAGCCCCACATCCTCCCCCGGCCCAGCAGGCAG
>NW_010523024.1:2065-2316 GCF_000687285.1 Phaethon lepturus
GTGTTTGGTGAGCGGATCGGGCTGGGAGGCTTTCCTCCTCCTGACAGTGCAGCTGGCGGCAACGCGACACCGGAGCCTTCCCCCAGTCGCTGCGAACAGGGAAGCTTAAGTGAATATTAAGGAAGGCTGCTATCAGTTTATCTGTAACTAATATAATATTATTGCAAGTACGTTTTATTCACTGCTAATTATCAGCCACTTTGATAACTCATAATTCTTGAAAATTGCAAGCAGCAGCTTTAATCACCAGC
>NW_010523025.1:0-4034 GCF_000687285.1 Phaethon lepturus
GAGGTCCCGGACAACGCAGGGCCTTGGGCCAGACCGGAGCTTCCTCCATCTGCAGCCTGGCCTACCAGGAGGCAACCAGGGTTTCCCCGGTCAGCTGTCGCCCTACTCGGGGCAGCTGTACTCGAGGCTCGATACTCACTTCAGGAGCTTGGATGATGCTTTTGGAGCCCCGGGTCAGACCCCAGCTCACTTCGGTTTGGACTGCATGGGAAAAGGAGCCCCACTTGGTGGGGGAAGCATGGGGAGTCCCCCCCTGGTCTCGTTCCCTGTGCAGCAGGTGCAGGAATATCCATACCTGAAGAAATCTTTCCCTGAAAGCTACTACTCAGATGCAGATGTTTTCCAGTCTTACATAGAAGATCACCAGTACCTGGCAGCTAAAGAGAACATGTATAGGAGGCCTGTCTTAAACTACTTAAACGCTAACCAGGGCATGGGCAATGAGAACTATTTGTATATCAAGTCAAATGCTTCTCCCTTTGAGAAGGGCTCCACTTTTAATTATGGTGAAGGGGAATCTAAGCTTGAGCTCGAGCAGATGAGGCACAGTCCACCTCTGGTTGTGGCTAGTCACACCAGTCCTCCTTTGGTACTTCCAAAACATGAAGGGGGGTATCAAGGGACACTTGCTGCTCCAGCCCTGTCGTATGGGCAGCAGCTGCTGGAGACAGTAGATGACTATGACCCTCATTGGCTGGGTACGAGACATGAAATTTTGGGAACTGGGTTAGATTTGCTGTTTGAGCAAAGTGGGGAGCAAGGTGGGCCAAAAAGTGACCTCTTTGCTTTTGGTGGACAGAGTTCAACCTGTCATTTGGGTCACACATGAAACTGTGACAGTGGCTCTGTTTGCCCAGTAAAAAATTCATGTGTTTTTTTTTTCTTCCATTGGCAGTATTGTCCAAAGTGGCTAGAGGTTTTGCAGGTCTAAGTGTGGAGCTCTTGCTCAGAGTTTTGTGCGCTGTCTGGAAGGGGAAGGAAGATAAGCAAAGTTAGCAAGGGGTACAGGAGAGTAACCTGCTGAATGTGTGCTGCCTCCTCGCCCCATCCTATGGGAACTGTCACCAAGCTGCTTGCAGTATTCCTGCATGCGTTTGGTTTTTGGCAGCCTCACATTAACTTGCGTGTGCAGACTGATCTTCACAAATGCGTCAGTACTGAAGATCTAGTCCATGTTCAGACTGTGCTGGATAAGTTCTGCCAGGAGACTTGGGACTATGGCATTGGTTTTGTGGCCTTACCGCACTGGGCTTTGTTTCTGTCCTGGTCAGAATTCACTGTCTTTAACTTAAGAAATCTGTAGAAAACAGACTTATATATAGCTTTTAGTGGAGAAAGTGTTAACAGGAGAGGGGTACAAGCAGCCTTGGTGGTGGCAGGGGACAGATCACTGGGTGTGTTTGTGTTTTAGGTGTGCTCCTGATAAAGAACACTGCTGTCTTTTCCTAGATACTTACTGCATAGTGTTTTCATTTAAAAATGACCAAATTTGTGGCCTTCTAAAAGGCAGTATTTTTGTGATTTAATTTTGTATAATTTTTTTCCAAATTGTAGTTTTCTATTTGCCAAAGGAAGGTTTTCTGCTTGGGTGATAATGAACTTGTAGAACTGCACTCACAGAAACATGTAATTGTGTTCCATCTTTGCACTTCGCACACTGAGCCTATTTTTAGACTTTTCAAGATCCATGGCTGTCTGGAAGAGCACTGTAATAATGAAAATGTTCTTCATGGGTATCTCTGGAGAGCTGCCATGGTTGTGTATTAAAGCAGTATTGGTCCTAGGATGCTGAAAACTATACACGCAAATCCTTTTTTGTGTTTAAAATGTGGCTCTGGAATATTTTAAGTACACCTAGATTTTCTTACGTATGTTATTAACTTAATTACTTTGTTTATAGAACAAAAATTAATAAAAATAAAACTTACACAGACCATTAGTTTATTAATGAAGTTGATATCTCTGTGAAGAAGCTGCCTATTGAGATGTGTGCACAAGAAGTCCAGAACATTAGTCCTGTTATTTGTCAGTAATTTTTAGCTGTGACTGTGAAGAAGTCATTTAACTTTTCTGCCTTGACATGAAGAATTGGAACATGCTCATGTATTACAGAAGAACTGTAGCTTCAGACAATAGCTGCAAGGCACTTTGGACACAAAAGGTTGTATCTGAGAGATAAGTATAAGGTGATGATTTTATTTATGGTTGTATATATGACTCCTTTAGTAAACTTTCTAAAGACTGTGCATTAAGACTTATTTCTTTATTTACATATACCCTCTTCATCAGAAGACCTACTTAATGAGAAGTGAGACTTGTTCCCTGGCACAGACAGAACAAGAATAATAATTTTACCCATGAAAAAGACAAGCAACTGGTGTTCAAAAGCATGTAGCAAAACAGCCTTGCTCCATAAAGAGTGAGTTAAAGAGGAAGAGGAGGAAAAGGACATCTGAAAGAATAGCATGCCCCACTAAACCAGTGGCCACCTGGCAGGCAGCACCGGGTCTCACGCTGATCTCAATGCATGGCAACCAGCACCCTCTTACCTCATAGGGGTCTGAGGTAAATGCTTGGAGGGTCACTGTTACGGATTCTCTTAAGTGAGCCTGGTCTCTGCAGCACATCCAGCTGTTTCCCCCTCTCGCTCTGTAGACATGCTATTTGGTCACAGCTCACAAAGCTGCACCAAGGCAGCTGTGTTAGGCATTTGGCATTGAGCTGTCGCTCCTGGCTGCTCTGATAGTACGAGGACTTAAAACCACTTCATCTGGTCTAGATAACTTGCTTCCCTTATTAGCAAACCCACGTTTTCAACACTGACGTGAAATACGCTCTGAATACTTCTCAGGAGCAAGTCCAAAAAAAAAAAAAAAAAAAAAATCATTCTCCCATCACAGAGCTACCTACTGCTCAGGGCAGAGCTTTTCTTTATTTCGTTACAAGTTGCTTTTAACAGACCTACTTAGCATATATTTCACAATTATGAAAAATCTGCGCAGGGCAGTCAAATGCACCACTCTTGTGATGTTTCTGTAAACCTGCACTCCTTGCTATGAGGTGGAGAATGCCAGAACACAAAATTGCATGCTTATTCAACATGTAGGAGGTACTTTCACAGTGATGGCATTAGTAGCTTCCCCTGGACTTGCTTGCCAAAAGCATCTCTGCTGTGATACGAGTAGGTGATGCTGAGGAAGAGGTGGGGCAGGAACTAAATGTGTTTGGTATTGGGCTACTCTTCTACTGCCTGTAAAATGCTCCTGTTTTTAGAAGAAAGGAGGATTTTGCATGCTGAATATTGAAAACTGTTTTCTTCCACATAACTTGTCAAAGAGACATAGTGAGGACCCAAATTTACCAATGTGATTCAGAGTCAGCTTGGGCCTACCCGACTGCTAGGAGTCTTGAGTTTCTCATTTTGTGGGAGCCTGCAAAAGCCTTCTTCTCGGCCAGCTCCTCAGCAGGACCAGTGACAGCCATGGTGGTCCCTGCAGCTGTGAGTCCTCACTGGAAGCCACCCACCTCGGGGCCAGGGTCTGGCCAGCATCACAGAGACAGCAGTTCATGGCCTGGACACCTCTTTAGCAGCTCTGCTCCTTGCTGTTTCTTGGCATAAGGCAAATTGCCCCGGAAAAAAGGGGTCTTCACTTAATTAAGCAGGGCCTGTACCTATAAATGGGGACTTGCCTTAAGGCATGGGCACAGGCCTGAGATGAACAACTGCTTCCCGCTTTCCACCTCGCGTACCTTGCCTCCTGCATGCCTAGTCATGTCCTTATGGGGTGGTGGGCTTGGTGTCTGAACAAAGACCCCATCTAAGTACTTTTCAACCGAGTTCATAGCACTGGAAAGCCCTTAATAGATTTCTACCCTCTGACTTGTTTGCCCTCCCGTAGCCCTTGGTAAAGATTTCTTCTTTATAAAAAAGACCTTTTTTACATTCATTTCTGGGCCCACCGCGGCCAGTTCGTAAGGGCACAGCCCCGAAGGCTGCGCGGCAGCAGGCAGAACCCCCGAGCGGCCGCCGGGCA
>NW_010523026.1:0-925 GCF_000687285.1 Phaethon lepturus
CTCCCCACGCCGGGCCGGTGGGACCCCCCAGCGCTGCACGGCCCCAGGCACCACCAAAACCCACCTGGCCCTCGCCAAAGATGTGATACCCGCAGCTGAAAGGAAAAAATCCTTCTAAAAAGAGCTCGTGGGTGACCTTTGCAGGTTTCCAGACCATTTATCACCCAACCCCTCTGTTTCCTCCTGAAAACCTTGCAAAACCCCCTCCCAAAGCCACTCAATTCCCTGAGAAGGAATTTTGCTCCCCCGACAGCTTTGCCGGTGGTTTTGTGCTCCCAGGGCTTGTTCCCGGGGCTGGGCACGCGGCGATGCTCCGCACCTTCCCACCAACACTCCTCTTTGCCCAAGGAAACACCAAAAGCAGTTTTTCCTGGCTGGTGGAGGGGAGGGGAAAGTACCCTCGGTTTGGGGTTGTTTGCACAGTTAAATACAGTCCTTCTGGGCTTCGCAGTTTGCTGGGCACCGAGCCGCCCGTGCCTGCCGCCCCGGCGCGAGGCGGGTGGGAAGAGCGAGGCCGGTATTGCCACTGTGCCGCCAAAAAAAAAGAGCTGATTAGACGTCAAGTGAGCCGTGTCACACAAGGGGTGAACTCAGTTAGGCCAGTGAGTAGTTGAGGAGACACGAGGAGCCGTCTGGGCTTCGTCACAGCCCTTCCTTCCGCTTTCTGCGCCCACTGTGGCTCCTGTTCACAGCACTTGTTGCGAGAGCCCCGTTGCCGCAGCCGCTTTGCCCTTTGGTTTGCCCGCCTCTCTTTAAAGAAAATGAAGCTTTCCCAACTGCCTCGGGCTCACCGCCTCTCGGAATAGTATTTTCCTCTAGCGGGTCTAACCTCTGTTTCCATAGCTACCGGTACACGACATCCCAGGAACGGCACAAACCTCGGCTCAGCAGAGACGCGGCGAATGCGGCAAGCCAAGCTTACGGC
>NW_010523026.1:1440-1804 GCF_000687285.1 Phaethon lepturus
AAGCTTCCAGCCAAGGGCCTCCCCGTCCCACAGCGAGACTGACCCCGGCCGCCGGAGCCCCTCCAGCGGGCTCCAGAACCCCTTTGCGAACCTCCCGGGCTGTTTCCCAGCGTGCCGAGGTGCCCACATGAATACCACGGAGCTATTTTGGGAAGCCGGCAGGCTCGGGGCCAGCGATGCAAAGAGCTCCAAAGCTGCCTGCTGCAAAGCGAGCAGCCAGCCTGGCCGGAGCTCTCGCCGTTCATTTTCCTGGCGCTTGCTGTCTCTAAATTTTAGGGAGAAAGCCAGCACCCCATGGAAACAGCCCTGACCCCATGGTAGCCAGCAAGAGGCCGGGGATGCTGATGGGGAATGCGTGGGGAGC
>NW_010523026.1:2582-2976 GCF_000687285.1 Phaethon lepturus
TATCAGGGGGGCTGCGGGAGCTGAAACGGAGAAGAGCAGCCCCAGGCCTGGCTCACGCCTGCCATTCCCCGGGGGTCAGGTCCGGCACTCACCGACTGTGATGGAAAGGCTCCCGGCTATTTTGGGGTGCTGGACCGAGCCCAGGGCGCGGTGCCGTGGCCCATCCGTCGGTCAGTGATGCTGTGTTAATACTTTCCATGTTGCTACACGTGACAGAGGGCTGTGTCTTGAAGCTCCCTCGGCCGGTGTGGTGACACCGCCGCGGTCACAAGACAGCCGGGAGCATATTTTTGGCAGCGGGCGGGACTCACGCTGCATGCGGGTGGTACGGGGGGCAGCAAATGGGAAGCGCCCATGGCCGGCACTGTCCCCTGCACCGGCCCCTCCGCCTGTG
>NW_010523026.1:3103-5472 GCF_000687285.1 Phaethon lepturus
GGCTTTATCTTTACAGTTTGCTTTTAAACACACCACCGATGGGCGCTTGGCATGCCCGCTGCCCTCCCAGCAAACATCCCGCACCGGTCCAGCCAGGCTTCCGGAGGCAGCAGCGCCTTCCCCAAGGCGCGGGGCTGACCAGTTTTGGCACAGGGTCAAAAAAGTGGAAGCTGCAGATTTGCCTCTTGCACTGTCAGCCCTTTGCGGGAGCCGGCATTGGGGCATCGCACGGCACGCACCCGTTGTGGTCGGGACAAAACGAGGGTGCTCAGAGCACCCATGCACACACAAAGCCTTCCCAGCGCCTGCCTTGGCAGCAGCAGGCTTTGCTTTCCCCAGCCCCACCACTTCTCCAGGCTTGCTGCTGAGGCTTGGGAGCTCGCTTAGGCTCTCCCAGCCCTGCAAGAGCCCAGTGCAAGAGTTACTCTCCTGTTTAGCAAGCTGGGTTTGCTCCCCAGGTTTGCTTTATCGCAGGCACAAGGCGGTGGCGGTGGCCAGGGGTGGCCCTGTCATGCCCCACGGCTGCAGCGGCCAACACCGGAGGGCATGTGGCTCGGGCTGTACCTTGGAAACCCAAACCTGTTCCTGGCTCTGCAATCGTGTCACCTTGTCCCTGGGTTGGGTTAGCAGGAGGAAGAAAAAAAAGAAAGAGCTGTCTGCTTTGCATCCATCCCCGCTCTGCTATTTCCGAGGCGGCCCCAGCCCACACTCCCACCCTGGAGCGCAGGGCTCTGCCCGGGGAAGGGGAGCGCCCCGGCCACGCGTCGCAAACGCGCTCCAGAGACCCGGAACCGTTCAGCCGGTGGGTATTACAGAGTATTTGGTTATCGAAACTACGCGAGCAAGTGTCTGTCCTCATTAAAATCTTCAGCCTCACTCAACTGTCACATTTTTAAAGCTGTTGACTGTTGCAGCCCTCGGGTCACCATGGCAACGGGATGCAGTACCCAGGCGAAGATGCTCTTACTCTGTCACCCCTCGAGTGATCCACTTCTACTCCTCCCAAAAAAAAGTTTGCGTTAGGAAAAAAAACCTTCCAGCAGTATATTTTTCTCCTGCCACACTCACTTCCTGCGCTGCTGAAGGCATAAGGAACCCGCAGAGCAAACCGGGGGGGCGGCGCAGAGGGGGAGATACCCCAATGGTTCCACGAATGCTGGGGGAGAGGGACCGTACGGCACCTCACTGCTCTCCTATACCCTGGCAGGGGCTGGCCCACAGCACCAAAGCACCCACTAGCTCCAGGGATGGTCTCTGCTGCCAAACTGGGTGCTGGCCTCTTGGAAAATCCCTGGGGGACCATCAGCCTCGGGGAACCTCCATCAAAGCCCTTTTGGGTCCTGCAGTCCCTGGGACGCTGCCGGACGGGGATGAAGGAGCGTGGTCGTTGCCCCAAATCCTTGAGGCGAAAAGCCTCAAACACCTTAAGCGGGGTGTTTGCTTTAGCCACCCCCAAGCAGCAGATGGGAGGGAGCAATGAGGATGAAGCCGGGGCAGGGCTCCTGGGTGCTGGGCTGTGGGATGCTCTGGGCAAAGTGGGGCAGCCCCACGCCTCGAGCCACCCCTGCCTGCCCTCCAGAGCTCTCCCACCACCCCATGGCCGCCTCCCGAACGCCTAACCCCCGTTTTCCCTCGCCCAGCTCTCGTCTCCTACCCCCATCCCAGCCCCTCGACACATGCTTCCCTCCCTGGGAATATTTAAAGGAAAAAAGGGGGACGAGGGGGGAGGAAAGCGGCGACAATGAAGTTCTCATGGGGGATTATTGGTGTATAATTGAGCAATATCCATGGTAACAAGCAAATCTGCACGCGTTAAAAAATTAACCTGACCTACTTTGGGAAATTCTGCCATCTCAACAGGGCAGTGAGGGCTCTCCTTCCCCCGAGACCCGGCCCGCCAGTCCCACTGCCGGCAGCGGCAAAGCCCCGGTGCTCCCGGGGATGGGATGGGCAGGTTTTGTGCAAGGGGAGATGCCCCCTCCGCGGGACCCCCACCAGCGAGCAGCGGCGGAGACGCCCAGCCCAGCTCAGCTCCATCACCCCACGCCCACAGACATGGAGCAGGGTCCCCGGGACGAGACCCACAGCGCTTGCTCGGGTTTGGGGTATGGGGTGCCAGCTCCTTTGTGGGGCCGTCAGGATTGTGGGACGAGAGGGACTGAATCGCCAGGTCACGGCACGGTGAGGAAACGCAGCAGCTCCCTGCGGCACGTCCCGGCGGGACCCCAGGAGGACGGACGGCCCGGAATAAAGGCCAGGGCGCCCTGCGAGTGGTATTTTTGGGACCACGCGTCATGCTTTCCCTAGGGTTTCATGGAGCAAAGCAAGGCGTGGGGCCAGGAAAGCGCACACCAAGGGCCAAAGGCAGC
>NW_010523027.1:0-254 GCF_000687285.1 Phaethon lepturus
TCTCCTCCCCTCCCCTTGAAGTCAGTGTGTACCCTCAGCCGGTCAGAGCGAAGGGGATGCTGGCTGCACCCATGCCCGGGGTCTGTCTTTCTGCCTGTGCCAAGGGCATGTGTCTCCCCACGCTCCAGGAGAGCTCGAAACCACGGTGCCTTTCGGCTAAGCTTTCCCCCTGCGCCGGGCTCCCCGCTTGCTCTCAGCCAAGGTGTCGCCGCCTGAACCTGCTCCCTGCCCTGCTTCGTTGTTCCCGGCGCCCA
>NW_010523028.1:0-210 GCF_000687285.1 Phaethon lepturus
CATGCCCCGGCTTTGCAGGGATGGGACGACAGACATCACGCGGACGGTGCACTGGGGTGCGCCGACCCCACTCCAGAAGGTACCAGCACCTCCCCTGCCAGCCAGCACCCCCCTGGGGTGCCCAGCACCAAGGTCCCAACCAGGCCTGGATACGCCCTGGGGGGCGTCCGGGCACCACCACGCTCAGCCCCCCCGTCATGCCCATCGTAG
>NW_010523028.1:507-968 GCF_000687285.1 Phaethon lepturus
GGGCCCGGCCATGGCATCGGCAACTTCCTCTCGGTCCACGAGTGTAGGTGCTGCGGCACCGACACCGGCGCTGGGGACCTGGGCTGAGCTGCGGGGGACAGGGACAAGGACAGGGGCTCATCTGGGGCCTCTCATAGCCCAGCTGAGCCGCTTGCTGCGGGCGGGTGTCCCCCACGTGCAGGGTGCTGCGGTCCTTGCCGGGGTGGCCCTGCAGTCCTTGCCGAGGAGGTGCCACGGTCCTTGCCAGGGTTCCCCATGGTTCTTGCCAGGGTGGCTCCATGGTCCTTGCTGGGGTGGCCTGCAGTCCTTGCCAGGGTGGCCACGTGGTCCTTGCCGGGATGGCCACGTGGTTCTTGCCAATGTGCCAACTTGGTCCTTGTCAGAGTGTCCCCGCAGCACACATTGTCCCCAGGAGCTCTAACCCACCCCATGTCCTCTGCAGGGCCCGTGGGCTTCCAGTC
>NW_010523029.1:0-303 GCF_000687285.1 Phaethon lepturus
TCCGTGTAAGTGAAGGAGCCGCGGGTTTGCCCTTCTGGAGTTGCCGTCGGAGAGCGGTGTCCGTTTTGGAACAGCATCAGTGGGCTGTTCTCCGCGCTTCCCAGATTTGCCAAGGCGCCAGGGCTGACCCGCACGATCGCTGTTTCCAGGCGCAGCCTCGTCGCGGTCCTGTGCTGCTAAATAATGCCTGCGAGAACGGGTGACGGGCCTGGGGACCAGCATCTCCTTCTGCGCATCCCTCGCGGCCACCCCCATCCCCGGGGGGCAGCACCCATGGCAGGGTTTGCCGAGCAACGCCAGGAG
>NW_010523029.1:350-1892 GCF_000687285.1 Phaethon lepturus
AGGGTGGGTGCACCTGCAGGGGAAACGGCGCGGTGAGGGCTCGATGGCGCAGGCAGACCGTAAAATGCACAAATCCTGTCCACCTGCAGCAGCAGCGCTGGGAAACGCGGTTGCGTACGTGCGGCGGAGTGTGTTCTGCCAAACAGGCAACGGGCATTCCCAGCGATGGAGCTGGACCCTCGGGAGATGGGGCTTTGCCAGGGCAGTGGCTCGTCCTCACTGTCCCCCACTGCCGCATTTGATTCCAGCTTAAATACATGTCTTAAGACGAAATATCTCTCATAGCGAAATACATCATAAAGATGTAAAGAAAGATAAAAGATACCAAAGCATGCGTATGTACAGAGAGAAGAGAGTTGAAAAGATTTTTCACAGAATGTTTTCCATCTGGCAAATGCTTCTGGATATGAATTTGCATTTTTAGCTCCTTTGCCAAAAAAAAAAAATCATGATTCTTTTTCAGCCTCTGTTTCTGGGGATCTGATTTTTCTGCAGCTCAGAGCCTGTTGCTCTCTAGTGCCTTAATAAATGGTGCCATTGTCTCTGTGCAGCGGATGTTTTCCCGGCATACTCCTAGGAAGGCAAGGGTTAAAGGTTGCGCATTGTTTCCCGGGTGGAAGCTGGTCCGTGGCGGTGGGCGAGCGATGCCGAGCGATGCCGAGCTGCGTCTGCAGCGAGTGCGGCGCCCGTCTTTTGGCCAGCATCCCTGCATGTTAATGCGCTGGGCTCGCTGGGACGGCAGCGCTGCTGCCTTTTATCTGCTTTAATCTACTTGCTTGTTTATGAGTTGGTTCCTCTCCTCCAAACCAATAAATATTAGAGCGAAAACGGCCAGAAAAGCATGCAAATCACAGAAGAAAGTCAGAAGAAACGGTCTTTCAAGTGATATCTGTTTCAAAACCTTCCTGCGACACTGCAAAGATTAGGAGCAACCCCAGCCCCCTCCCAAACCCGTTAACCTAAAGGCCAAGTTTTAATCCTTTTGTGGCCCGCAGTCCCGGGTTTCGGATCAGACTGGAAGCCAGTAATGATAGGATTTTGGCGGCTGCCCGGAGTGCCCCGGGGGGAGCGGGGTGGCAGCCTGTAACTCTGCTCTCCTCCCTCCTCGCACCCCTTTTTCTGAAGCTACTAAATAAACTAAAACCAAACCAACCAGAGGAAGAAGGCAACACACCGGGAAAACGTGAAAACGTGTTTGTTTCGGAGAAATTCAGCAGAAAAGCTCTGACATCACCACGTCATGGCTGGGGTGTAAGCTTCGCGGCGGGGAAGGTGTTGGGGACGGGGTGGGTACCGAGGAAGAGGAGGGTATTTCTGTCGTGTGCCGTGCCTTGCCTCGGAAGTCCTGTTCCACATCATAAATGAGCTGGCGCTGCCGCTCTCTGAAATTCAGGTGGCCGTGGGTCCTCCTGGGGCTTTGGCTGTGGCTAAGTCAGGTTCATCGCTTTGAATTTAGGCCAGGTCCTCCATGGTCAGTGGTCAGGTGGCCCCAGCATCTGACATCTTTCCCATGCCTGCATCCTGGAGTCACGCAGGCTGCTG
>NW_010523029.1:2011-3424 GCF_000687285.1 Phaethon lepturus
CTTTTCCTATTTTAGACTGATTTATTTTCCTGCGCCAAACATTTTGTTTAGGGCTTCATATTTCTCCTACGGTTTGACAAGAGAAACGTCAGCTTGTGCACTTTGGGTAGCGTTTTGTGAGGTCCCGAGCTCACGCGGAATAAAAGGCTGGCATGCAAATCCAGGCCTTAACGCAGAAATAAAGGTTTTATTCTAATGCGTGTGTTAGCAGTGCTCTACTGGCCTGCAGCCTTAGCCAGTGTTTCAGTTTGCTTTGTAAACGCTGTTTGTGGCGTTGCCCGACAAGTCCCCCTTTGCGTGGAGCACAAGGAGGTTCTTTGCGCTGTTACCGGCTTCGGTTGGGTTTTCTTTCCGACCCTAGCCAGTGTTTCAGTTTGCTTTGTAAATGCTATTTGCGGCGTTGCCCGACAGGTCCCCCTTTGCGTGGAGCACAAGGGGGTTCTTTGCGCTGTTACCGGCTTCGTTGGTGTTTCTTTCCCACCACCATACGAATGAGTAATACGTCTAGATTTCCATCGTCTCCTTGGGTTGATTTCTAATGTGCTTTTAGAAACGGAGAAACCCGCCGGCAGCCGGTGCCCCGGGAGTCTCCAAACAGGCAGTTGCCCATGGGAACCGGTGTTGGCTCCGGGCGCTGGCGTCGGTCACGGGCTGAGCTATCTGCTGGCGTGAGGGTCGCTCTGGAGATGTTACCGGGCTTTACACGTGCAAAGACAATTAAAAAGAAAAAAAATATGATGTGAAAAAAATGAGATTTGATTTGCTTAGGAATAATTTCTTAGGCAGGTTGGGGCGTGCGGCGCATCCTGCTCAGCCCCGTGTGTTCGCTCGGGACCTGCACCGGGCGCGTGCATCAGGCTTGGTTGACTCTGCTCATCTGGTGACGCCGGGGCAAACTCTGCCGCTCCCAGGGCCTCACCAAGCACTGAACCAGAGAAATAGTCCATAAATTCACAAGCTTAAAACATGAAGTGCTCATTAAAAAAAAAAAAAAAATAAAAGAAAAAAAAGAGATACTTTATTAGGTTTCGGGTTTTTTATATCTTCAGGGTTTTGTAGGCTTTTGTGGCATGTAGAAATACCAGACTGTCATCATCTTTTTCATTAAAGTGAATACAAATTCTCATGGCAGAATATAAGCCCAAGAGAAAAAGAAAAGAAAAAAAAGAGATACTTTATTAGGTTTCGGGTTTTTTATATCTTCAGGGTTTTGTAGGCTTTTGTGGCATGTAGAAATACCAGACTGTCATCATCTTTTTCATTAAAGTGAATACAAATTCTCATGGCAGAATATAAGCCCAAGAGACGGGCCTTGGAGAAAACCTCAAATGCCACGAAACCCACCGTGGAGCGCTGGCAGAGTTGGAGAGCTGCTGGCCTGGCCCCTCGCCCGTGGCTGGCGCGCCGGAGGGA
>NW_010523029.1:3455-6112 GCF_000687285.1 Phaethon lepturus
GAGGGACGCTGCGGCATGGTACGGCAGAGGAACCTCAGTTCGTGTGGCCAAGCACACCGACCCTGCACCCCAAACCACTTACAATAAAATAAAATAAAGCCTGCATTATAGAGAGCTGAGGCTGAAGGCTGCCTCGTTTAGATAGAGATCAAAAAACCCCCTTTGCAAAGTAGGTGGAAAGCACTTGGTGTGCTAAACCTCTGAGAAGCATCACCAGAGGGAGGGCAAGGTCCATCTCATCCCTAAATTTGCAGAGACTTGTTCCAAGTGTCTTGTGCTGGCCGCTCTGCGCTGGAAGGATGCTGTGCTTCAAAGGGACTTTTCAGAAGAGATTTATTCTGACCTTTACAGTAGAATAAAGGCTCGTGAAATAGTTCTGGCATCTTGAGATTTCTGTGAATCTGGAAGCCACCTCCATACCCCGGCCCAAGAGCCCCATGGCCGTGAGCACTGGTTTGACAGGGAGGATGCTCAGAGTGCTTTCATTGAATTTCACTGGGAATTTAGGGTTTTATCTACCGGCTTGGTAACCAGTGGTGCGTGGGAGCTGAGCTCTGACACAAAGAAGTGAGGGTTCCTCGCCCAACGGAGTATTGCCCCAACAGCATTGGGAGGGTTTTTCATTGACTCGGGCGAGCATTACGCATGCACGGTAGAGTTAAATTCAGCTGCTTGTTTGTCCATAAGTAATCAGCGTGTGCTTAAAGCGCATAAAACTTGATGTGTCCTATTTCCTCGCCATGCTTAAGAAGGACTTGAGCGCTGCCGTCCCTGGCCAGCATGTTCCCCACGGCACTGGGCCCACGGCCACACGCGCTCCTGCCGCAGGGACGCCCCAGCTGACCTGCTCCAGATACACCCGTTCCGAGCTTTCCCTTCACGCTATCAAAAGACAAGCGGGCTGCGGTGGCTGTGGCCGCCTGTCCCCCACGCCAGCGTTGCCGTGGGCTGCACGCAGGGCCGGCTGTGGCCATGGAGGCCAATTTCCTACTGATGCGATCTGACGTGCAAGGAGTCCTTGGCCAACGTGGAGCGTACCTGGCAGCGTAGCCCCGGTCATTGCTTTTTTGTTTGTTTAAACCCTCTGTGTACAATAGATGGGGGGGCTGTTTCAAGCAGAGGCCGGTCGCTGGAGGGACAGTTGCGGGTGCCTGCCGGGGAGCCCGGGGGCGGGCGCGGGGGTGGCAGCCCGGTGCAGGCAGCGGTGCTGCCCGTCTGCCTGTGGCAGCCTTTTGCGTCAGGTAGGGCTGGGGCTGAACACCAAAGGGTTTGGTCCCTGCGCTGTTTTTGATATCCGGAGTGTAAATTGGCCTTTTCTCTGCTAGTGGGGGGATGCCCCTCCCAGGGGTGCAGCCTTGGGTCTGATCCTGGCCACCGAGGAAGGCACCCAAATACTCCTCCAGCCATGGTCGCAGGGTGCCGGGGGTCCCAGCCGCGCTTCTTAACCAGGTTTGGTTTTCTCCCGTTGCCTTGAACGAGGCGGCTGCTGGGAACGGGGTTTTCACTGCAGGCTGAGACCAGCTCCGGGGGCTCTGCTCAGGGGCTGCCCCCCGATGCTGGTGCCGGAGCATCCCCGCTCGGAGGGCAGGGCAGAGGGGGGCTGGCCTGAAACCTGGAACAGGGGATAAAACATGTTAAAAAATGTGGGTGAAAAGTGCGAAATAGATTTTTGGTAAATTGTGTTGCTTCCTACCCTTAGGGGTGACTTTGATGTCAGTTTGCAGAGGACTGGCTTGCACATAGCGTGCATTCGGCAGGTTGCAGGCTCAGCCCCCCTGGTCCCAGCCCGGAGCTCCTGGCCACCACATCCTTCCTCACGGGCTATGGGATTTTTTTTTTTTTTTCCCCCCAGATTTATTGTGTGAGTATCCATCCCCACGGCCAGGAGAGGAAATTAATTTGGTAACAGCAGGAAAGGACACAATGAGTCAGTGCTGGAGGGGAACTAAAAATAATGAAATATCCAGAGAATGACTTTGTTTCGTTTGGGAATTATAGTTCCAAAGCAATGTCCTGGGACAAGAATGGAATTAAGCAACGCTGTTTATTATTACTGTTTTTTCCTGAAACTTCAGAGTAATGCTGTGATGCAGAATTTGTATGTTGTTTGAGCTGGTAGTCTAACTAGAATATGCATTTTAGGTGAAATGCTGTCAGCATGACTTGGATATATCATTTAAACAGGTAAACTTCATAGGGCTATTAAAATTATTCATCTCGCATGCAGCATAGTTACGTCGCACCAGAAATCAGTACTTTTGTTGCTGGCATGCCACGTTTTGAGGACCACTGAGAAATTGTGGCAAAAATTCCATCCTTCTAAGGGTTCCCTGTAGAAATGCCTGCCCCGAGCCCGTGATCTCCGCCTCTGACTGCCCACCCGTGGCTGATCCGGAGCAAACATGCACGCCGTGACGGGTGCGACAGAGGTGGGCTCTCAGCTTGGACCCCCGAGCAGGAGTGGCACGGGGGTCCCCAGGCTCTGCAAGCCCACAAGGCGGGTGGCAGGTTAAGGCTGGGTGCCTTTCTGAGCTCTTGGTTAATTCCCAGAGACTTTTTTTTGCACCTTAAGAAGCTGGTTTAGCCAAGAAATAGCTTCCTGGGGTACTTTCCGGTGGGTTTTTTGCCTAAAGAGTGAATCCTTCATCTTGTGGCCG
>NW_010523029.1:6202-6473 GCF_000687285.1 Phaethon lepturus
ACTCGGAGGCCCAGCTGTGAGCAGCTGTTCCGACCGCTGGGATTTCATTAGGATAACTGCCACGGAGAAAACCCCGGGAGAAAGCCCCTTCCTCCTGCCCCCTCTGGCTGTGACTACGCCGCCGGGCTTGGATTTTGACATCAGACACCGGGTTTTTTCCTGCCCTTGTGCAGCCGGCGAGGGCTCGGGGCTATTTTTATCCGGCGCTGGCAGTGGCTGGAGGAGGACGCGGCTTCCCTGGCCCGTGCAGCCCTCGCCTCCCTCTCTTCAG
>NW_010523030.1:0-1973 GCF_000687285.1 Phaethon lepturus
CCCAGCCGAGCGCGAGCGAGCACCCAGCGCGGCGCGGCACGACGCGGCGCTGCCTGGCTTGGCGTCTTCTGCACAGAGATATTACGCTGCCGGGGCAATATTCCCTCTGAACTCAAGCCTGCTCGGGCTCGTTCACGTATTCTACCCAGCACCGTGCAGACGCGCTCCTTGCTAGTCTCAGCCGCTTGTCTGCTTTTATTTTGCACGTGCAACGGGCGCAGCATTCGGCCCTGACAACTCCGGTAGCATCACAAGTAGGAAAGAAAAACAAGAGCAGAAGCTGTAGTCGCTGTCTCGCTTTGACTGAATGTCAAAGCAGTTCGAATTCGGTAGGAGCACGCGAGCACTGCTGTACCTCTGGGTCCGCCTCGTGCCGTCGCTCTGGACAAGGCTGGCTGTGCCCCGGCCCGGGCAGGACCGGCTCTGGTTTTACTATTCGACTGAAAGTGGTCACTTTGACTTTTTGTTTTGTACTACGAGCTAAGTGGACAGTGTGTCCTCTGTCCTCTGAAACGGTTCCTTTGTCATTAATCAAATTCAAATGTACGCCTCAGCTGCTCTCTTAAATTCTCGTCCATGAACTATGAAGCGGCAGTGGTTATCTGCTGAATTAAGTAGTTCAACTAAAAGAATCACATATATTGTTTCCAGTCAGTGGACACTATGAATAGATTTTATGTAAAATTACGGGGAATGCATAAGCCGTTTTGCCAAATGTTATGGAATTTCTTATCCCAAACCCTGCGTGAGACGTAATTTATGTTCAGATGCTGACAACTGAATCATACTTGGCATTTATATAGTACTTTACATATTCAAACTGCCATAAAACATTAATTAAACAATAAATTTCCCAATGCTGAAAAAGTACCCTTTCAACAGGCTCAGTGTGTGAAACGGCCAGGGCCTACCGTCAATGCTTAAACACTATTTAGATAATTTCGTTGTACTATGAGCTTAGTTATTGGCATAGCTGTAACATTCAATGGCTTTTTACACAGGGTAAGCAGGAGTAGGAACGGTGGTTTGGTCGTTATCTACACTAAACTTCACTTTTAAATGTTACTTTTGCTACTAATACACGATTTTAAAAATGAAATAATTGTAGTAAGAGCACAGATTGGGTTTTTGTTAACGTTCCCGAGGACGTTTACTCCTTTTTCACCATCTGTTCTTTCATACTTGAGGACACGCAAAGGAGAAGCTTTGAGAAACCTTCTTCATCCCCAGCCCGCTCCCCGCAGCCCCCGGGCAATGACCGCATTGTTTGTGCCGCTGCTCCGTCCCGACGGGCAAACCAGCCGAGTACGGGCTGCCGGTGGGCTCCGCGGCTCAGACGGGAGCGTGACATCGAGCGAAACCCCTCTTCGGGCGAAGGCTCAGCGCGCTTTCTGTGGAGCACATTCATTAGCAAGAACAGATGATGACTTTCATTCCACGCTCAGCTTTCCCCTTCTAACACAGCTTGTTTTTTGGAGATCACAGGTTTTTAGGTATTGGGTTTTTTTTTAAAAGGAGAAAATTTAATTACATATAATTATAGATTCTATGAGGTTTCTACTGATGATGGGAATAAATAGCTGCGTTACATATAAAAGAAGAGAATTAGCTTTTAAGGAGTTTGTCATTTGGACAGCATTTTAAAAATGGTTCAGATCAGTGATGTTTGTCCCTAAAACAGCAAACCCACTTTTGTCTTCCCTGGTGCTGCCCGCTCCCTACAGACGTGCGAGCGGCAAAGAAGATGCAAGGCATTTGCCCCGACTTCTGCCGTTCTCCACAAATCCAGCTAAAAGCAAAGCCAGGTCTCTGCATCGAGAGAGCACCAGGGCACGTGGAGGCAACAGCGACGCGGTGTTGAGCAGAGAGCACGGCCAAGCGCGGGGGGAGGCTCCCCGTCCTCTGCTCACGCGGCGCGGCGCCGCTCGCGCCCTGCTGATGCTCGCGCTGCAACCCTTCCCCTCCGCACAGTG
>NW_010523030.1:1988-12177 GCF_000687285.1 Phaethon lepturus
GATCGGTGCTGGTGGTAAGCAGACGCAGTTTAAATGCAATCGATTTATTAACAGATGTCAGTCTTCTCATGATGGAGATAACTCCATGCCGAGAACCAAGGCAGATCTCCCCGTAAAGGTAAGGCTATCCAAAGCCACAGGGCACGTGTTTATCCGTGTGCTGAGATGTTCTCACCGTCTTCATTACTGCGGCAGCAGCTAACGGTGTTGCTGCGGTGGTTCCCAACACCTACAGCTCCAGGGCGTCTCTTCCTCCCGAGACGGGATGTTAGGTTCTCGTTGATCTTACATGGTATGGCAGACGGTCCCTTTGTGCTAAGCCGCGGGGTTTTGTGTTGTTGTTACTGGTTAATTCTGTTCATTGGTCAGGACAGTCGCGGGATTTGGCTGTAGCTAGCCTGAGTCAGCACCGCACCTCAGCGAGTGTCCCAGGTGTGACGTGCTCTCCCTTTCCCTCCACTCCCTGGAGTCCCAGAAATGGCGCTCAGTCCTACACAGGAGGCATGACTCACCTTTTCGGGGTGGTATTCATGGGCTACCAACTGCAGCACCCAGGTACTGGCACTTCTGCACTCACACCGGGTACGAATCTGGCAGACGGAGAGCAAATATGACTCACACTTGCTAAACACCGGTAACCGCAGCCCCTAAAAGCCTTTGTCCTTCTGCTGCCGAGCCTTACCAAGTGCGTGAGCCCTGCCAGGCACAGCCGGATCAGCCCCTTCCCCAAACGCCGCAGCCTCGCCCCGGGCAGAGGGGAATGCCCGGACTGGTCACACGTGGGATGAGGATCACAGACGCTTCTGCTTCCAGTTAACCCCGAGTGAAACTAAACGGGAAATCCTTTTTTTTCACCCTTTCTTTGAGAGCCTGCCACAGCAGTCCCTCCTGGGCAAACAAAGTCTTTTCATACAACATGGAGACTAAAAGGAGCTTTAAAATCATTCTTTTGAGCAATGACAGTGCAGAATGAGCTCATGACGCAGAGAACTGGTACATTCCTTCCAGATCCCAGCAATCACGAGATCCCGAACCCTCCTCCGAATGCTTCTCCGAGCTGTGCAGACCACAAACTGTTCTTGTTCTAGGTGCTATGCACTACAGTGCTGGATGGTCTAGGGTAGAAAAATCAACAATAACCGACTGGTTTTAATTGATTTGTCACTGCAGTCATCAACGTCCCACAGAGTTTACTCTCCTGTTCTCGTGAATGTATTTGCTTATATTTGCAGAAGGATTCAATCTGCTCTAAACTATGAAACACGCTGTTTACTGTGCAAAGACAGATACCGAGGCACTAGTTAACGATGAAATCAAAACCGACTCTTACATATATATTTGCATTAGTCAGTCACCTCGGTGTCAGCACACCTGGCTGAATACTACAATGCTTCATTAAACTGTCTGTGAAAGCATCTAGAAGATAATAACCTGTTAAGAAACTCCTTATGCGAATCCAAACATAAACCACACCGTGGTGTACGCAGTTTCCATTTTTGTCCGAAGCAGCGGCCGTACATTAAACGTGGGAGCCAGTGGATCTATGCATTTTTGACTGTTAGAAAAGCTTTTCCCACATCCCCTGTTTCCAGGAAGAAAACAACGCTGATATATTATTGTATTGTATTCAGAGTGGTTATCAGTAGTCTGCCATAAAACTGGAAGAAGTATCAAAAGATCTGCAATGCCGTTTGTATTTGTATTAACGCCTTGAACACCAGAAGCCCAAATCCAAAATTTGCCAATGCCATCAAGTTGGTTGTCAGCACTCTGGAGAACAGAATTGGAATTGTAAGTGATTTTGATGAATTGGATAACTGACAAACATTTGTGCCTCGTATGCCACCTTTAATGGTGCATCTAGTTTTAATTCACACAAAAAGAAGCTGCTCATAGGCTGAAGTAGCCTGCAGGCTTCACTAGTAGGGTGAAACCAAGCAAAAAACCTTGAAGTACAGATGAAAACTGAAACTCTCTAACTGTCTTGACATCTTGTTTTGCTTACAGTGTTAAAATGCCACATCTGTTTCATCGATACTAAGAGATCCTCAAAGTTCACCTCTTCTTGAGCAACCAAGGACTGACCAAAATGAAGAGATTAGCAGGATTATTTGGCATAGATCCTAGGACCAGATACCGTGTTTGCTGTTTGCAAGTGGGACAAACAAGCAGAATTCAGTTCTGTCCTGGGGAATATGCTTCTTGTAAATAAAGTAACTTGTGTTTTTTTCCCATTTACTATGGATCGGCTCTGATACCATGTTACTCTACTCTCATTCCGACATGATTCCCAGGTAAGTCACATAAGTGACTTGACAAAGAACCGTGGGCTGTGTCTCCATGAGCCTACTGCAGGTCCCTCACCCTTGCGAAGTGATGGATTACACACAGAATCAATTCATGTCTGAAGTAATTTTTAGTCTGGTCTTTCCAGTACATTTTTCTCACATGGCAGGACTAGTTCGGGATGTGTTTTACTGGTGCACTTCGAGCAGCAAAGTGCCACCAATGCAGGTGGTTACACCAACAAACTGCTGTTGGCACTCCCGCGGTACCTTCTTATTGGAACTACTTGTGACAGCACACACAGGAACAGAAATATGTCTACGTCCAGGGAGTGATAATATTTTACACTCGTTGTTGCAGTTACGGACTGTGGCACGCAGAACGGCCCACAGAAAACGCAGAGCGGTGGGTTTCCCCGGTGGGGCAAGGAGTCTGCCTGCCCAGCGCCGGCCGGGGATGAAGCCCTAAGGGAGCAGCCAGTGTCCTGCCCGGGCGCGACGACAGCCAGCCATCAAACAAATTCTCCAAGGGCTTGCGGTCACATCAGCATTCCTGACTGCCCTGGCTGACGATATCGAACGTGGCTTACAGATCAAGTGGTATCAACATCATTTCGTCTTATCTGTTCATTCTCATGAGGTCATCTGTCAATACAGCAGAGGTTGTTTGTGCCGCGACGTGGCCTGGAGTCAAGCTGGGTGGGGTTATCTGCAGGGGCCAGGTGTTGCAAGAGTCAGTTTGCTCCCACATCGCGTTAATCTGGCCCAGCGGCTGAAGGCCTGAAAGATGAAACGGTGCTTAGGCTGGTGACACAATCAGTGGTCAGCCACAATGATCCCCCCAACCTTGACCAGCCAGAAACAACGCAGCTATAAAGCAGCAGCCTTTTAAATTAAACAATCAGAAAGCACGGCATTTTGTTAAAGTAGAGGACTTCAAGAGATTTGAAGGCTATTGAGGCTGCAAATAACTTACATCAGTCTGAGCCTAACATGGGTCTTAATTTTGTCTCAAAAAACCCTTATCTCCTTGGTTGATATTTTTACCCCCAAATTACTTGAAAACACTCAAATACAAGTCTACAAACATATAAGTAATAACAATCAATGTTTAAACTTGAATGTTTTCAATTACCCAAGACATAGCAAACCCAGAGTTTTGCTGGTTACATCAGAAGCACACACACTGTATAAAGAACAGTGTAAGCTTCAGCGCTGAAACGATGCCATCCTCTCTAAAATCTTGTCTTACATATTCTTCTCAGATGACTGAAGAGTGAAATTATACAACTGGCACCAAAATGGTTTTCACTGACCCACCATGCGGTCATCATCAAGGCTGCCAAATCTGGCACGGTTGTTTCATAAACTGCCACTGCCCATATGGCCACAGAGCTTGCAGGATTTGCTGACCTTGCAGTCTGCCCGTGTATTACAAAATAAGGCTCAACTGAGCAGGCAGTTCCTCTTACCTAGTTTAATTTCTTTTCTCTTGCAGTCTTAAGGACTCAGTCGGGGTGAGGCTGAGGGATCCGTGGCTCGCCTGTCTTCCCGACACGTAGGGACGCCCAGCTTCCTGCAGGGCCATACTGTAAATATTTTATGAGTTTGGACCAAGTGCCTAAAAATGGGTGCATTTTTTGTGAGCACAGAAGACTTTGTCAGGCAAAGCTCTTTGCTCCCGGTCAGGAGATGGAGGAATTAAACAAATTAAAGAGTGAAAACTCTCCAAATTATAACTTTTTGCTGTATTTGAATGCTACTGCCAGCAGAGTTAATACTTCAGTGTGATAAAATGCCATGGGTCAAAGAAGAAAATGTGTTTTTCTACAAAAGGGCTTTTGCTGCAGACAAAGTTTATTTTTTTAATTAGTCACCGGTTTCACTTCATGCTGATTATACCATTTTCATTAACATACAATAGCAACGTTTCCATGCAAGTGCTATCAAGATTACATTTATGGTTCCACAAGCTGTTTCACTACACCTACACACAATTTGATTGCTGCACATAGTAACAGATAAGTGTTCTCTCTTTGTTCCGTATGCTTACCTAAAACCCTAATCTCCATCACCTTTTACGTGAACTGCTACTGTGGTAAATAGAAGGGGGTTGGTAACTAATAAAGAGCATAGAAACAGACCTGAACTTTGACAATTATGCATATTTTGACTATAAACATCACATCTATGAGCGGGATATAAACATGCCATTGAACACATTCTTTATAAAGAAAAATAAAGTAGCATTATTACACCAAATCAAGTGAGATTTTATGTAGTTAAGTTCTGGCAGCGCAGACTATTTCTTCAGTAGTGATAAGATCTCTGGCAGGACTTTTGATGGAAATAATGTACTTTCTCTTCTGTGTATGTATCACTCTTTTTTACTTTTTTTTTTAATTTATTTACACCCACCAGCAGCTGCTATTACTTCTTGAAAAATGAAACTTGGGTATTCTGCATTTGAGAACCTTTCTGCAGAGGAAAGTCACACTAGGGCGACGTCTCCCAAAGACACGCACACCAGACTTGCTAATACAGACAGGCAGGAAAAGGATGATTCCGCATAAATCAGCTCCTACTCAGGAAGTAGCTGGCAAAAGGGAGACTGTTCAGCTGGTTGAGTCAGGGGAGAAACCAGCTCATGCCACTACAAACATATCCAATTACAGCATTAAGCAGTACCTTTGGCCTGAGTCACTCAGCAATTTGTCTTATCAGTTTCTTTCTGATTATCTGGGTGTTGAGCAGATGGAGCAGTTTCACTTAAAATAAAACTAGTCTACCCATGGAATTATCCTAATTGACTATCTCATTTAACTCCATGTGTAGACGCTTTGATTCTAGAATAAGAATACCTAATACCATCGGATTAAGATAAACAGACATTAGGCAGTCTTGTTGCAGATATGTGTTCACACATGGAATTATCATGAATAACTCAAGGCGCAGACAAGTTTATTATTATATTTAAATACTGTTGGAATGCCAGATTATTTTTGATGAAGGATTTTGAAAGTTCTTAAATATGAATCTTCTGTAACGTAGAACGTAGGAAAACGAATGCATTTATAAACAGCCACATAACCCGGACACAAAAACGTCCAGCTTTTTGCACAGCTTTCTGGGCAGAGCATGTGAGCAGAATATTATAGAAATATATTTCATTGCCTTCTGATCAGTATTTAGGGTCACTGGTATGAGAAAGAGGTAAAAGTAAAGATAGGAGGACAGAGCTCTTCAGCCCCCCCATTGCCAGGATGTGGACAGATTTTCAAAAGCAGTCAGCTGCTTCCACAGTTATTCTTGAAATGAGTTTGTACCCACCAAGTAAAACTTTCTGGCTGATTTTTGGTTAAAACTTGTCAGCACATTTTTAAGGGCTGAGGACTGAGTACCTCTCCTGTGCAGCGCTGAATGCACCACCACTATTCAATAGGAGCAACCCCAATTAAATAAGGAAAACTAAAGTCTTTGTTTCAGAACAAGAGACACACCCCGAATGTCAGTACCAATATTATTAGATGCTGGTGTGACAAATGTAACCAAAACCACTCTTAGCTACTATGAAAGGGAACAAGAGGTCTTATTGATCAAATATGCACACAAATTCTTAAAAATGCTATTGTTTATCAAGTAGTCATTATAAAATGTGACTACTTCAGGTTTTGTGCTCAGAAGGTCATCTTCACCTTCCTCAACCCCTGCCAAAGGAACCCAAGCCAACCTACCATCATCCTGCTGGTGAACCCAAAATAAAGACTTCTTTGTGTACCACTGAATTAAAAACTAATTCAGGCCCAGAAATCTTACTCAATTTCACATATTCAAAATTAATAAACACTGGAAAATTTATCCAGATTTGTCCAATGCCAGAAACCATTTAGTGCAACTCTGTACCTTGAACTCTTGGAGATTATTTCATCACCTTAGTTTCCCTCAGTAATTATTTTCCCTTTACCTTAAGGTTTACCGCTAATATTAATGTCACATAGTAACAGTATGGGAGTGACAGAATAGCATCTCTTCCCCAAACAATCCTGAATCTTCTCAGTTTAACTGTTGTATATCAGATTCTGAACTGGTTAAGTCATTAAAACCTAAGTGAATTGTAACATATCTCTATTATATCCAGGGAACATTTCAGACATTAGGAAGTGAAATGCCTGCGTGCAGTATTCTTAGACCACGACTCCCCTCAGGATTTGCTCAGCAGCAGTGCTAAATTAAGCCATCCTCAGACCCTTTAGTTCTGCTGAAAACGAAGATCAATGCACCGTCCAGCTCTTCGCATTTGGCCCCAGTGGCCCATAAGCAGTTAAGCAGAACCCGCAACAGAGGGACCTATTCTCACCACAGATCAGTCGATTGTTGTAAGACCCGCTTACGCCACGGACCTAAAAACTGTTGCTGTACAACTGAGCGCAAAGGAGGGTATCAGGTCCATTACTCAGCACTGTCACAGAGGAAAGGAGGGGAAGTAGTATACGGAACCGCATCTCCATGTTGAAATGAAAGGTGTTATATAGATATGTTATGAAATTGTTACTAAAACCACTTTTATCTCATGAAACTTCAATGTCAAAACACAACATTTAGTATTATTTGTAGCCTTCAAATTCAATTACCACCACGCCTAGCTAGTACATAGTACATGGCAGAGCACTATGATCTCAGAAGAGTCTCTTTCACAGTCACAAGACCTTCCCATGTATTAATAAAAATGATTTAAATGAGTAGTCACTAACAGAAGCCAGAGAAAATCTGAATGAAGGCTATCACCTCTTTCCCCTTGAGCATTACAGAGGTTCAGATTTCTGATACAAGCAAATTCGCACGCTCATCTAATTCTGAGCGTATTTTCAAAGTGCCTGTTTTAATCAAAGCCGCACATTTCCTGCAGATTCTAGCTCTACTTCATCTACAGACCTCAGGCCTTCCAAAACTCAGAAGCATACAAATGCTATGCAGGATGTATCTTGCAACTCAACCCACTGCTCACATCATTTTTCTGTTCCACTGGTACAGCACAGTTTTTCCATAAAATACTCATCCTAAATAAGCTCAGTGGTACTTAATCAGATCTGAGGAGCCTATATATCCCTTTGCTAACACTGAGCTTGGCTGGGAGTTAATCCCACAGCTGTAAGTGGTTTGGCTATGTCTCTTTAAAGAAGGCGTACCAGAGGACCTGGTTAGAAGGTCCCTTCAGTAACAGCAGAACATCTTTACCTATTTTTGTAGCACTAAATCTTGTTGTAATCAGACATTGACAAACTCTCATGGTACTGAAATTTTAGATACCCTATGTGTTACTTATTTAAACAACACTGAAGTTTAGTCTTTGCCTGTAACAAGTGAAACACATTTAAAAAAAAAAACAAAAACAACACACAATGCTGATACTTGTATGGACAAAGGTAACTATAACAGAAGCAACTAATGACTTGATCTTTCTAAACTATGCAAAGAAATAATCTTTGCTCGTATGAGTAGTTTTATTGAATGAGCAGGGTTACTCACCACAGTTAAAAGCTAGTTATGTATGTAAATATTGTATGGTAAACTGCTTAGTAACCAAATGTATGCTTTTCAGCTGATTTTTATGTTGACATTTTTAAGATAGTATCACATAATCTTGAGATTGCTACTAAAATATAGATAATCATTTTAAAAATCAAATTAATACAGCCAACTGTATGATAATTATATTTTGCCTAAATTCTGCTGCATTGTAACGCTTTCATGTTGCCCATACAGGGCTTCTTTTAGGACAATTTTCATTTATTCCTGAGAGAGTCTAAACCACAGTACTATTCATGAAGTACAACAACTCAACACAATGTGTGCTTCGTAATTAAAAAATGATGCTCTGAATACTCCTGCGATTTATTTAACTTAAATGGCTAAACCCTTAGCCAGGGATTTTCAACCTTTTCAACTCACAGATTCCCTTAGCAGTCTGTAGCCGTGCACAGAAAATTTATTTCTAACAAAACCAGACTTGCTTCTTTCAGTTACTTCCCACAGACTCCTTGCTATTACTTCACAGACTCCAAATTTTTAAAAGCAGTACTGCAGACTAACTAATTACCTAGAGCTGGCTCGTAGCAAGAGAGATTAAATTAATAGCTGTAGTAGAGGACTGGGACTTGAGAAATAATATTCCATATTTAAACTCAACAGCATCAGGATCATTTGTTACTTTGAACACAATACATTTCCTTAGCACATTTCCTTCTTCAGAAATAGCAGCAACTAAAAACATAGTGTAGAATGAAAAAATATATAGAGTAATTTTATTCTGTCGCTGAAAAAAACCCCACACCACACATTCCACAAATCAGGATTAAATAGACTGGATTTAAACCAACATTACAATTGTCTTGTCTTTTTAAAATCTGCTATGGCCACGTTAGGGAAAAGTGCAATATAAGCAATTTACACGTGGGCTTGCTATAGAGGTGAGGAAGGTAAGCAAATCCACACTGTAACCAAAACCTGAGAGTAGGATAAGCAAAATGCGTCAGCAGAAGGAGAAAATGAAGTATTTCTGCAGTGATACTGTAGCCTTTCAACCAATTTTTATAGCCGCTTTTAAAGATAACTTTGCAAAGGCCTGCGGGCTGGCGACTGCTTTCGCCTGGCCTACACGAAGGTGGGAGCGTGCTGTCAGGGGGTGATGTGCTAGCTCTGCCTCCGAGCACTTCTAGAAGGGGGAATCGGAGGGAGAGCGAACCGAGGCACAGGAAGAGGTGAGGAAACAACTTAAAAGCTTCATAGCGAGCTCAGTTATTTTGTTTCCAAAACCAACATCCATGCAGAAGTCCAGCAGTCACGGAGAGGAAACCCACTGATGGAACACCAGTACTTGCAGGGGTCATCTTCGCTTTTTCGAAGCGCTGTAGCACCGCTCTGGAAAAAAGATGGCCTCCAGGTCCGTCACAAGTTCAGGGTTAGCAGGCAGAGTCTAGAACAGCGATACGGCCAAAGCCCAGCCCTCCAGATTCAATAAAAGATAAAATATCTGATCACTCTCCAGGTTGATCTGTACCAGATCATAAAAACTGGCTTAGGATCAGCCTGCAGCTGGCAAATTTTGCAGGTGAGTGAGAAGACTATGCACCTGGGAGAAACCAGGTGGAGGCCTGGCAGACCAGTATCTCAGAGGAACAGGCCTTGACTACACCTACAAACTGAATACGGAGGGTGCCGGGTTTCAGGTACGTGATATATTTAAGAAAGTCGTTTAAACTGTAGCCCGCTCCAAAGCAGGGTTGGTGGAACACAACTTTTATATTCATTGGGAGAGGTTTCATTTGCAAAGACTTACTCATGCAACAGCAGAGGGGTTTAGTTCAAGCTCCTGCAGACAGCGGATCACCGGAGATGCAGTACTCACCAGAAGATCGGTGGTGCTTGCCAGGTGACGACGGGGATGCAGTACAGCTAGACCCAGCAGACTGAATCCTCACTGTGAATTCTGTAAAAATAATTTAAGTAGAATTCAGTCTCTGTGAAAACTGTTCAGTAACAACAAGATACTGCTTAAAAAACTTATTTCAAGTCCTTTTGGTTTTGTCTACCATGGCCCATTTCCTCAAGCACTGCATTTAAATTGGGTCTGTAAACCAGAAGGTGGGGTAGAAAGGACCTATATGCTGCAACTACTGAGAACAGTAAAGAACTGGGTACGATATTTGCCAGGTGTTCGGTTGATGGTTGGACTTGATGGTCTTAAAGGTCTTTTCCAACCTTAATGATTCTGTGATATAAAACCAAAGACCAGAGGGTGCCAACATAACTAATGATTTTCTTGACAAGAAGGTCTGATTGATAGAAAGTCCAAGGAACAACATCTACAAACAGTGGCAAATAGCCAGTCCCAATGAGCCAACCCC
>NW_010523031.1:0-810 GCF_000687285.1 Phaethon lepturus
GTGTGGAGATGCGGGGAAAGAATTAACAAGCTTGTGGAGCGACAGGCTCATAAATTTTGGGGTTTTTTTTTTGAGACTGTCAAACCTATGCCTGTCCCAGGGATGTAAGACAGCATTTTATTGCTGCCTGCTTGATGGTTGTTCCCTTCTCCTCTGCGGCTGTGATTTATCTCTGCACTTTGCGCTGATTGGATTAGAAGTTTAAATGCTAAGGGTGCATAACAATATATTTTTCTTATTAATATTAAAAAATCATTATTGGATTTTTTATAGTTCTGTTTTGAATTGAATCCCCTTGCTTGATTTATCCTCTCTCCCAGAGTAGAATTTAATGCTAATAGGAACAATCATTGCTTTGTTTTGAATCTTTGACTGTTTGGAAAACTTTCCCTGCAAAGGGAAATTACAGCATTATTAAGAGTCCATTAAAAGAGGGTTTGCCCATTCCTGGCTATAACCTGTGAGATGGAGGGAAAACAAAAAAGCAAAGACAAAGAGTCTCCTTTGCAGGGCTTTCTGCTTACACCCTTCCCTAGGTGTAATGCAATTATCATGCCAAGTATTATAATCAGCTCTATTCTATCACAGGTATTAATTGCAGGTCCTGTTGGTTTGATTTCTTGCGGGACGCCGGGCTGTGAACGCGTGTGCGCGGCCGCGGAGTGCGACTCATCCGCGCTCACCTGTGCACGGGAGAAAGGCAGGGGCTTGGCTGCCCATGACAGGGGTGATGGGGACCATGGCGATGCTCTGCTTCCCGCTGGATTTCATATTTTTAAGGCAAATATGAGAAGCACGATGGCAGCCCCC
>NW_010523032.1:0-1339 GCF_000687285.1 Phaethon lepturus
GGTACACCCTCTGCCAGGCTGCAGTGACGGCTGAGCACCCCGGAAAATTTAAGCTCTCAAGGACGCCAGTGACAGCTGGGCTATTGATTTTAGGGGAGCTGCGTGCCCGACCCCCAGCTGCTCTCCCCGGTAGCGGCCCTTCTGCTGCACGGGGGAGGCTTGTGGCTGGCCCGGGCAGTTCCCCAGGGCCCCACAGCTTGCCTCGCTGCCCCTTCTACTTGTCACAGGTATCTGTATTTAAGGGAAGGTCTTCACCCCCCCTTGCTCGCCCGTGAGCACAGCTCTCAGGTCCCCGGCACGGCTGGGTGCCACTGTGGGAGACGCCATGGGGTGGAGGAGCATCAGTGGCTCCTGGGGGCCGGCTAAAGCAAAGCACCCCCAAAGTGGGGACCGCCAGGTGGACATTGCCCTGAGGATTTTGGAGAGCAGCCAGGAACATGGAAATTCCTTGGGCATCTTCAAAACCTAAGCTGGTCTGCAGGTCTACCCGTCGCTCTGGCTCTGCAAGGTCTATCCTCCAGCTTTGCCTGTCCCATGCCAGCCCCCAGAGGCGTCTGAGCGCGCTGGATCCCTGAAACCCTGCGGGGCCGGGCTGTGTTGCACTCCAACCTCTCATTTTGGAGAAGCCACAGAACAGCAGCCAGACCCTGACCATGTCCAAGCCATTCTGGGGCGGGACACCGGGGTCCCGACAGGAAAATCTTCGTGTCCATCCCTTCAAAAAAGCCAAAGTCAGGAGTAACCGCAGCCTAGAAAAGCAGCTTATGAAGGACAGATCCCGCCTTCCCACATAGCAACTTTTTATTCCTGCTTTAAAAGCTAGGGATTCATTGCGGACATAAGCACATTCCCCAAACCACCACACGGGCTCTCCAAAGCTGGCATTAAAACCCACAGAATCTCCCACCAAACCAGTTCTGGGCTGAAATCTTCTTTGCTATTCATGGCCACAGCGGAGGCTGCTGTAACAAACAAGATTATGTTCTTAAATATTACCAAGGAATAACTCCCCTAAGTCAGTTTTTTTGTAAATGCCTTTCATTAATTCTCCACGGTGCTGGCACGCCACCCAATCCATATTCATGTTGGCGTTTGCTTGGTTTTTATGCAAATGACAACTTTGCCTTTATTACAAGATATTTCTGTATTCTGCGGCTGTTGCAGACCAGTGGTCTCTGTTAACCTCTGTTGCGCTGGAGAGCTGGGGGTTAACTCCGCCAAAACCCCATACCCTGAGCCCGCTAATGTCACAAATGTAAGTCAGATCTCGATAACAGCATTTTTAGCTCAGAAAGCAGCATTCATCCCTAAGAGATGGTAGCCAATACCCACGGAGGCA
>NW_010523033.1:0-277 GCF_000687285.1 Phaethon lepturus
GCGCGCGGCCCGCGCCCAAACGTCTCATTTTGAAAAGGCAGGTTGGAGTCCAAAAAGCACTCGCAGGCTTTTCATAAACACACTTTAATAATCTTCATCAAGAATTTTAATACAGAGCGAGCTGCCTGCCAGGAAATGCATTTACACTGTCAGCTGCCGAGAGAAATAGCACCGCGCTGCTGCTCGGTACCAGAAACACCCTCCCTGCCTCCCTCCTCTCCCCCCCTTTGTGCGAGACGTGGTGCTTGGGGTATCGGCGGGGGGGAAAAAGCGCGGG
>NW_010523033.1:367-1953 GCF_000687285.1 Phaethon lepturus
GGCCAGCCTCATGTTTTCCCTCATTCCTTTTTTTTATTTTTTATTATTTTTGGGGAGGGGTTTACAGGCTGCAGCCAGCACCCTCCCTTCTGTCCCGTTGATCTGCTGAAGGTGCCGTTGCGGGCTTTGCGCAGGGCGACGGCCGGAGAAAGGCTATGGGAATAACAGGGGGGGGTTGCTAGCTACGGATACCGTTACAAAAGCTTTTCTTCCACAGCAAAGATTAATGGGATCAGAAAACATTTCCTTGCTGGCTGTGGTATTAAACAATTAAAGGGATTAGTCGAAGGCTTTACCATCCTCTGGCGCATCAGGTTTTGGTTTCTGCCAGAGGCAAAATACCCAATTTGTTGTACTCCGAACCCAAAGGGCTGCCCGCGGTGGGAATCGTATTTTACAGCCTTTTTCCCAACAGCTGAAAATGCTCCGGCTGTGACCACGCTGCGCCGAGACACATCCGCACCCAGCTGAGCCAGGCGTGGGTGGACGTCACCCCTCCGCGTCCCTGCGCGGCCGCCCCGAAGCGCCACCGGCATGGAAGGGCTCCGAGGCTGGAAAAACACCCCGGGGCGACTTCAGCACCAGCGACGCCTTCCACACGCTTCTTCAACCTTATATTCCTCGGGGGAGGGTTTTTGAACACCGGCTCCGGGCACGTCGGACAGTTGATCTATTTATAAGCCTGTTCCCAAGTTATTGACAGAAAGAAAGAATGAAGGAAAAAAAACCTCCCAAACACCCCGATCCAGTGAAATAAAATGGTGATATTAGAAATACGCGTACCAGATGGCCTCTCTGAACCCCTTAGCAGAGGTGGGGAATGTCAGCTTTCCAACAGGAATCACCTCCGCCGCTTCCCCCGTCCTTGTGAAGTTCTTGCCTTATTTATTTGCTTGAGATCAGAAAACCTGGGGAAAGCTGCCCGGCAGAAATACCAACCTTTTGCCAAGTGTTTTGAAGTTTCAGCACAAATTGCCTTTTACAGGCAGTGCCAGGGGAAGAGGTGGAAAGAAGGTCATTTCTCCTTGAGAAAATCCCCAAAATGCTTCGGAGAGCTGGAAGGGGCTTTTTCATGGCGCGGGCAGCCGGCGGTGGGGGAAAGGTGCCGGAGGCGTTCGGGAGATGGTGGTGGGAAGGATGGACGTGCCTGCGTGGTTATGGCACGCACGGGCTCCAGCTCTGTTACTGCCAGTGCAATACGGGCTGCAAGATGCTTAATAACGCACCTTAAAATCAGTAAGAACTTAAAAAATAAATAAAAAAACCCAACACCAAAACCCTCTCCAGAGCGGATGGAAATCTCCCACGGACTTCCTGAGCGGCGGGAAGTGCCTCAGCTTACAGGTACTCATTACTCTCATTGATGCTCCTCTTTAGTGATTTAAAGCATCCGCAAAATCACTTCCACCTCCCCCAGAGCTCACTCCCTTCCCCTGCCCCAAGGGATGCTGCAACTTTGGGGCAGCGTGCGTCTACCTGCACGCGCTCACGCGGCGTTTCTCTGCGCACGCCTTTGCGGTGGCTTCTCCCTGCGACCAGAAGCATCCTAAAAAAAATAAATAATAATAAAATTAAAAAAAAAAAAT
>NW_010523034.1:0-294 GCF_000687285.1 Phaethon lepturus
TTGCTGGCTGGGGCTAAACCACGACATGAAGGAAGCTCAAAGCACCACTGAGCGTTTACCGGTTCCACATATCTCAGGATTAAACGTTTTCCCCAGTATGGCTTCTCACCATACCGTGTATCTGCCCAAGGGTGTTTGGAACACGGTTGTTGGAAAAATTGTGGTTGTTTGCCTCTACATCCCACAGTCTTATTGTCCCTACAAATGGGAGCATAGGAACATTTTAGGCTCCAAACGGAAGTTCGATTTAATGTATTGTTAAATGGCCACTTCCATTCAAATTCACCCAAAATA
>NW_010523034.1:683-1241 GCF_000687285.1 Phaethon lepturus
TTCAGGTTGATGCTGCTTAGGTCTCCACCCCGTCGTATTCCTCGTCCCTCCTTTTGTTGGGGCACGCTTGCAAGTAAATGGAAAAGTGCTGCTCAACCGTATATACAATCAACAATGAATCAGTTAGAAATCTGGTATGATCCATCTACTACTTATTCGATGTATGCGGTCAGAGTTATCTTTTGCTTCCCATGCATATGATACTCTTGGACTGGTCAATATCAGGGGTACAACTCCAATTTGAGGTAATTTGACCATTACTGGTTGACCAGAATGCAATTTTATGGGGAATTTGCCAATTTTATGTGGTTCCTTGGAGATTAAATCTCCAGTAGGACAAAACGCTTTTATCTTTGCATTTCCATTTTCACCCCATCTATTATTAACAGTATATACTGCTTCAGATACTCTCAGGTCCCAATTTGATGCAGGGACCTTTGCAAATCTTTTAATTAAACCATTGATCTGTTCTACTATTCCATTTGCCTGAGGGTAGTAAGGGGTATGAAAGACCTGATCAATACCTTCTCCCCTTGCCCATTCCTGGATGATGGCTGA
>NW_010523034.1:1494-3266 GCF_000687285.1 Phaethon lepturus
CGTAGGCGACACTGTGGACAGTGTTTTATTGTCTTTTCACAGTCAGCCAGTGTAGCAGGCCACCCTCTGGCTTGGCATTCTTTATACAGATCAGCTTTCCCAGTGTGGCCACGCCTTTCATGTAGCCATGCCCTTAGTCTTACCCACTCCCGTGCATCCATACTCTCATCCGCTTCTAATGTATGTATGCGGGTGAGGTAGTCAATTTTATTGTTCCAGTGGGCAACCTCAGTTATGGCTTTATCATGTGCCTTTACCCCTCCTATTTGTAGTGACTTTTCCTTTCCCACTTCCAATAGCTGCTTCCAGTCCTCTGTTCTCCACGCTGGGACCCGAGTGACTTGCCAATCATTAGTTTCCCAATGTCCTATCCATTCCGTTGCCCCTTTGAACACTGCATAAGAGTCAGTATATATAGTTTGAGCTCCATGTTTCACAGCCAGTAACACAGACTGTAGCTCCCCTGTTTGGGCACTACCTTCTCCTTTCTCAATCTCGGTTCTTCCTTTTTTTATCTCTAGAGCTACCGCTGTATATTGCCAAATCCGTTCTTTCCGAACTGCAGAAGCATCTGTAAACCATATTCCTGACTGCTCTGATTCAGCTGTAAAAGGGGGTACTTCTAAAATAGGTGATGGTTTGTTAGGTTTGACTAACATAGAAAGGTCTGCATTAGTACCCTTTTGTAATTTAGATATTGTTACTGACCCTTCAGTAATAGTAACTAACTGACTAATACCTTCCAAGTAGGAGTACCATTTCTGGACAGTGGGCTTTTGGGCAATTCCCTCAGGGGGAGGAGTCCCTTTCCTGACTGATTCCAGGAGAAGGAAAGGACTCTGGACAACCATATCTTGGTTCATCCAAATCCGCTCAGCCTTTTTTACTGCCTGAACTAGTGATAACATACCTTTCTCCCAATCAGTATATCTCTGGTCAGTATCGCTGAATGAATGCGAAGAGAATTCCAAGGGTCTATCAGGGCCTTCTGGTCCCCGTTGATATAAATTACAATGGGAACCATGTTCACTGAATCCCCACTCGATCTGTATAGGATCTGTCTGGTGTATAGGGCCTAAAGTCTGGTATATGCAAAGCTCATGAATCAGTAAATTCAAGACTTCCTCATGCTGAAGGGTCCACTGCCACTGGGCATTTTTCTTAATCAAATTATACAGGGGCCTAGCAATTATAGAAAATCCAGGGACATGTTTCCCCAATACCCTAAAGTCCCAAGTATCTGTTGTAGCTCCCTTTTGTTCTCTGGAGTTTTACCAGCTTCTATTTTTTCCAGGATATAGGCTGGTATAGCCACAGCTACTCCTGACCACCAAACTCCTAAAAATTTAGCCTCTTGACTTGGTCCCTGACATTTAGTGGGAGGGATTTCTAGTTCCAATGAAGTCAGCATGTCCCAATCCTGACTAGATACTTCTCTGACTGCCTCTTCATTATCTCCACCTATCAAGACGTCATCAATGTATTGGTACATGCTTACCCCATCTGGTACTTTTATCTCCTTCAATATTTTTGCTAGTGTATTATGGGCAATAGCAGGAGAATGTCTGTATCCTTGTGGGAGCCAATTAAAGGTATATTGCACTCCCTCCCACGTGAATGCAAATTGGGTTTTATCTTCCTCCTGAAGAGGAATCATAAAAAACATATCCTTAACATCTAATGTGGACATCCATGTGTGATGTTTAGCTTGAATCTGGGTGACCGGGTCAGCAATGTTAGGAAAAGCAGCCGCGAGTGGCATGGCATGGTAG
>NW_010523034.1:3293-3499 GCF_000687285.1 Phaethon lepturus
GTGGCCATACTGGAGAATTATAGGATGAGTGTGTCCTGATTATAATACCACGGGCTTCCAGGTCTTTAATTACTTCCCTGATCCCCGTTTTGGCTGTGGCTGGTAGAGGATATTGACTAACAGGTGGAAAGCAAAATATAACTCAGAGACATTCAAGATCCTAACAGCTGCTTCATTGGTAACACTGTGACTTCTAAATAAGTTCT
>NW_010523035.1:0-4562 GCF_000687285.1 Phaethon lepturus
CGGCAGCCCCCGCCCGTGGAGCGGTTCCCCTGAATGCTCGGTTCTTCTCTGGCCCAAAGCTGACGCTCTGGTTTAGGCTTAACTCTGGCTATCAGCAGCGGGGGCCTCGCCGCTCCTTTATTAATTAAAAGAAATAAAAAATCCTGCTGTCACCCCAGCTACTTCTGTCCCATTTTCCCTGTTGCTTCCAGCGTAGTTGCTTCTCGGCTTTTTCCACCTCCAGCTGGGAAGCAAAGTTTCCTCGGGTGAACTCTGGCTGCAGACGTTGGCTTAGACCCGGCTCCGCTCCCGGGGGCTGGCAGCTGCCCCCCGGCTGCCTGCTCTTTTCGCTGCCCAGTGAATTCCCGGTGGGGGAGTCGAGCTGCACCCGTGCAGCTGTGTGGTGTTGTGCAGCGTGATTTGATTTGCAAATGATGAGCTCTGCTAACTGGAGCTGCCGCCTTTACCTTCAGGAAGGGCCCCGGCCCCCTTTCTGGGAGGGCTGGTGCACCAGGCAGGAGCTTGTCTGGGGACTCCGTGCTGGGCTCAAACCCCTAAACTTAGGGCGCTGCTTTGCAACCCCCCAAGAGTATCTCTGCTTGCAAAAACTCCTGTGGGACTGTTTGCAAGCTACAGTGTGGTAAGAGGAGGTATTGAATCGTGATAGCTCTAAGGGAGAGCTGAAACCGGACGCTTTTGAATGACCCTTTCGTACTTTGTTGGTAGTAGATAGATGTTTATTGTGCTGGAATATTCTGCTCTTCCAATCTCTGCAGATATCCAGGAGAGAGAGGTATACGCTGTGATTAAATACTCTTGCTGCTGTTAGTGGGCTGGTGTCTGTGGGGAGAGATAACTAGTTTGAGCTGTTGCTGCTCCGTACGCAGGAGAGGAGTTGAATTCCCTGTTCTGTAAGTGCTGCCTGAGAGGCATACCTAAAATCAAAAGAGATTGTCTCCTTGGACTTGTCACGTCAGCCTAGCTGGCTGCTAAATTGTAAAGGGGAGGAGAGAAAATCCCTGCGGGATGAAGCGAGCCACCCAGGACTGTTGAGTTAGCATATGTTGCTGCAAAGATGAGCAGAAATGGCACACTTCAAAAAAAAAAAAAAAAATCATGATGAGCCTGGCCTTTTCTAGCAGGGCAAGTCTGCAAACCAGTACAGTGGCATAGGGAAGCTTGGGAGTAATAGGCAGAAACAGGCAGTCAGCCTCTGGGCTGTGAAAAGCTGCCTCTTGTACCCAGTTTACACATGTGATGATGTTTGCTAGTCATCAGTAGGGCCTGACTGCAGGTTTTAATGAACTCTTCCAAGTTGTGGCAAGCAAGGCAACGTGATTCACGTTGTCCCAAGAAACATAAAGCCTGGAGCGCTGTTTTGGCTTGGCACGGGCAAAGGGTGCTTGGGGGAGTGGTGCAGGAGTTAAGAGCAGACTGGTGTAACTGGTCACTAGTGCTGTGCAGCAGCTGTTTCATACCACCGAGAAGGGCCAACGAACGTGGCCGTCTCCAACCATCCTGCACAGATCTGAAAAGCTGCCTCTCGAGGGTGGGCGGGAAGGAGTCGGGTGCGTCAGCCCTGAGAGTCGTGCTGGGAGCTCGCAGCGCGCCGGGACCCGGCCCGCGGCGCAGGGCAGTGCTCGCCGTCTCTCCTGTCAGGCTGTGCCGTCGCGTGGAACCGCTCAGCTGGGGAAATAGGAAAAATACAGAGGAATTTTCCCCGTTCTTGCCATCCCAAAGTGTGTGTGGCTCGGGGGGGACGCTGGGGGGGAGGGAGATGGGAGCCCTCCACGCCAGGGCAAGCAGCCGGATCTGCCCTCCCCGCACCGAGCCGCTGCGTGAAGGGTCAGTGCCGGCTCCCTCCGTCACCGCACGCCCTTCCTCCTCTCCGTTTCTGAGCAAAAGAGAGTGACCTCTGTGTTGTCCTTGAGTAATGGCTGAGGAGCTTTTCCACCTCTGAATCCCTACTAAAGGGAGATGTTTCTTGGGGAGATGCTGGAAACAACTTCTCGGGGGTCTGGCGTGTGCCCGGAGGGCTCGCTGCGGGGGGACCGCGCGCCCCGGGGCCTGTGGTCTGGGATCGAGGTGCCAGGCTCGGGGCTTGGGGTCTGCTGTGAGGGTTGAAAGTTGGGCAGCCCGTGGCACCCCTTTGGGTCTGGGTTACCTGAAGCTTCTGCTTTTCTTCTGAACTGGGAGGAAATAACACCAAGGAGGGGAGAGAAAATTGCGTATCGTGAACTGGGCACAGAAATGAAGGAAAGCGGGTGAAAAAGATCAAATGCAAAGTGAATAGATGATAGTGTAAAGAGTATTTTGCAGTTTTTATACCTGCTCGGATGCTCAAAGAGCATTTTCTGTCTTAAAAGGCAGGAGTGAGGTAATGCTTGCAGGGTTATATCTTTCATTGGGTAAAAAAACCCTAAAACCCAAAAGACCAAATCTGTCTTGTTTTTCAGCAAACAAGTCCTTCCTTAGATCTGAAGCAGAAGAAAAGGCTCTGGATGAGAGAGCTGGTCTTTTATTCTTTCCAACTCTGTTAGTGTATCTCAAACAAGAGACCACCTCTCCTTTCAACCTCGCTTTGTTTATACCTTTAGGATACGGTGGCAATTGCACTTCTGTAACGTGAAAAAGCAAAGGGCTGCTTGAGAACAAGCACAGGAAACCCAACACATTGCTTTTTTATTCTCTGGTAAATGTCAATACAGGGAGGGTTGCACTGATTTGTGGAACTCGGTGCTGCAGGACTACAATGATTCAGCTGGACATGTTTAGTTTATTTACGAGCGCTCAGTTTTGAATTCCTCTCTTGCCTGAGCGAGGTAGGTTTTGTCGGCTGCGTGCAGCATTTTCCAGCCGGGTGAGGACGGACGTGTGTGGGCGAGATGGACCCTCGTGCCCCGCAGTCAGTACACCTGGGTTTACTCGTTGCCGTAGGCTGGACCTAAAAGCTCGGCCGTTGCACGATGCAGTGGTTATGCACGTGCTCAACTCTCGCCTCGACTCTGAGACTTCAAGGGAAGCGACTGTTCGGCAGTTGGTGTCCTTCAGAAACTTCGTCCATTTTCTAATATAAACCTGTCAGAACTGGGCAGTTTAATGATTAAAGGCAGTATTTGCTTTCCCTTGCAGGAATGGCCCCATCATTCTGTAACTAGCGTGAGGATGAAGTGGACGATTGCTTTGCTCTGCATCGCTTGAATTTGGGTGTCGATTTATTGCACTGAGCTCTCTTTGTTTCCAAAATATTTATCTTGGTTGTTCTGTCCTGTGCTTATTGATTTCTCTTTATTTTTTTTTTTATTATTTTTCTTTCCGAGAAAGTTATTAATACATCCCAGGGGTTGGGATTTATGGCTAATTACCTCACCCTGATTTAATAACTTCCCAAATAAAACTTGTCACCTGTGGCTCTGCCTGGGAGACTGTGGCTCGTGACCTGCCCGTTGCAAGGGGAAGAGACGGGCTGTGCGGGGGGGGTGGCAGGTTTCCATGCCCATCCTGATGGCACCTCGGTGAAACAAGGCCTGGTGAAGGCTGTGATTTATGGGGCTGCTTTGAAGGCTCTGCAGTCAATACCTCTTAGTGTTTTTATTTGCTGACCATTTAGGTTTTTTAAACTTTTTTTTTTTTTTTCTTATTCCCAGAACAGGGACTTTATGGGGTAGCAGTTGTGTAGAGACCTGGGTGCTGCTTTGCTGCAGGAAAGTGCATTTTAAAAAATATTCCTGAATGCTGGGGGGGGTATGGGGCTGCTTTGAAGGCTCTGCAGTCAATACCTCTTAGTGTTTTTATTTGCTGACCATTTAGGTTTTTTAAACTTTTTTTTTTTTTTTCTTATTCCCAGAACAGGGACTTTATGGGGTAGCAGTTGTGTAGAGACCTGGGTGCTGCTTTGCTGCAGGAAAGTGCATTTTAAAAAATATTCCTGAATGCTGGGGGGGGGCTCCGCCATAACTAATTGCACAGTAATTTCAGCATGTGTGTGTGGCTTTGTTTGTTTGGGGATTTTACTCTACTACAAACAAACTGTTTTACCCGCTTCCCTTTCAGACCCCTATTCTGTTATATTTTTATTTTAATTATCTTTTTTTTTTTTCCTTTAGTGCCAGTTCCAAACATAACTTAAATCTGGCTTGCTGCTACTGTTGCTTTTGGATGGGATGTGGGTTGCGTTTAATTATGCTGATGTGGGGCTGAAGCTTTAAATATGCTCCCGATTTGTACGACTGCCATTAAGGGAACCGCGAGCAGAGCCAGTTGGATTCAGCCTCGCTCGTTGAAGCAGCAGTGCCAAGTCCACGCTCTCCTCACCAGACTGCAGCGGCATTAAGTAATATTACTAATTTTGTGTTAGTTAGCATCAAAGAATCCAAGGAGAAACTACGACTGTAGAAACTTCACTAGCTCCCTCTGAAAGATGGAGAGGGTTTTTTGGGGTGATTTGATGTGTGTTTGGGTCAGTTGGTCCCTGCACTGAAGTTAGATACTCTTGTTTTCCTGCAGTCGGTTGGTGAGGTGACTGTGACTGCAGTGAGGCTGGGGAATAAAAACTGAGATGATCTGGGTTGGAGACCGGCAGG
>NW_010523035.1:4586-8007 GCF_000687285.1 Phaethon lepturus
GGGGGGGGGGGGTGGAGCCGCTGAAGGGGCGCGGTGGGGACCAAGGGACCAAGGAGCATCGCCCGGCTGGTGCTGCGCTCGCCCTTCCAGGGCGGCTTGCTCTGGAGGGCGTGGGAGATGCCGAACGTGTCCGTGGAGCGAGGGAAGCTGGGCAGCGTGCGTGATCTGGGGTTGTGGGCTTCTTCTCTCGCCTTATTTAGTTTGGGATCTCAATGCTTGTGGAGAGCCGGCTCCTTCAGAGGTAGCCAGCAGCTCTGCAGAGCTTTTTATTATCGCATCTGTTTGATTTAGGAGTCTGAAATGGGATGCGGCTGGCATGTGGGTACCTAAGTCCTTTTTATTTTTTTTTTTTTTTTTCTGTGGATAGCCTAAGTTATCTCGTCTCATGGGATTGACAGAGCCATCAGCAGAGCAGCAGCGGACAATGTCGCCTTGGTGCAGGCACTGAATTTCTAAGGGCAGTTTGCCATGACGTTTGAGTGGAGGGATGGCAAGGGGGTAGCTAAGAGAGGAGGTGGGTATGGTGCTGGGAGCAGAAGGACAGCCCGGGCACTTGGAGGGAATTAAACTGATCAACCCATTGATGTGGGGAGCTTGGCTTGACAGTGACACGAACTGGTGTGGAGGGGTTGCCATTTTCATCGCTATTTATGGTTCCTTGGAGTTGGAATTAGCCCTTTGATGTGCTCATCTTCATCAGCGTGGCTGTCTGCCAAAGCACTTTGTACTTCTTGGCAGCCGGCGTGGAAAAGGTGTCCGTCTTGTTTCAGAAAGCGCTGGTCCTCCTTGCCAGTTCTGGCTCTCAGGAGGTGGGTTAGGTTGAAATTCAGACCCCCCCCCCAATCTCCTGGCAGACTTAGTTTGAATGTATTTTATTTAATAGGTATGATATTAGAACTTTTCATGATGTAGAACACTCTGAAAATGTTTTGATGTAATGTCATCTTCTTGACTTTTCATCTTCTCCATAAGTGTAGACCGTATAGTCAAAGCAGAACCCCTTGATAATTTTCCATTGAAAAATGGAGATGCTTTGAAAACTCTTCTGTTGGAACATTTTTAGCCAGTTCTTACTTGAACGTACTTTAGATAGATTTTAAAATTTTTAGGCGTTACTGGTACCTTTCAAAACAATGCAAACCAGTATCCTTCCAGTCGTGAGGAAGATAATACGCAATTGCAACAAAACTGTATTTTTTCACTCTCTTTGGACCATCTCCTTGAAAAAAACCTGACAAATGGAGGAGAGTGTGCAGGGTAACGGCAATAAAAGAGGTGTGAATGGGGATTGATTTATGAGGCCGGACCAAAGTAGGTTGTCCGGGCCAAGGGTGGCTGTGAGAGCTGGATGCGACTCTTTGAGGACCTGGTCTCTAATGAGGATGTGTTGGGATGGAGCAGGGAAATACGGACCAAGAGGTTTCAAGGGTGAGGGTGGATAGAAACTTGCCTAATTGGTCTTTTACTGGAGACAGGCTATCAAGAACAGGCTGCGGGGAACAATCCATTACTGCCTTGCAGATAATCAATTTGGTCCAGTAAAGCTTCTCTGACTTTTGTCTCTGGTTCGGTGTTTTTTACTTTTTTTTTTTTTTAATCTGAAAAATGACATTGGGTTTTAAAGGCTGGCATAAAACTGATCTGAGGAACGTGCCTTGCTGCTGGGTCAGCACTAACGTCTCTGAGCTCCATCAATATGCCGTGCTGGGAAGGCCACCGTGAAATTTTTCAAGCTGACATGGGGATGTGCTGCCCGGGCTCTTGCTGTGAACTCTTCAGGCTGAGTAGGATGAGGGTGCTCTGCCGTGCTAATTTAGGGAAAAAAATGGAAGGTTCTCCATATTTTTATGGGTTTACAGCCTTTTGGTCTTTATTTCTGGGTAGCGCTGCACTGCAAGTGCTTGGTGCAGAGGGTATCTTTGAAGACTAAATGTCTTTCTGGTGTGGGAGGCTGCGCTTGGGTCATTTTTCCTCTAGGTTTGGCCAGAAACTTGTCTGCAGCAGGAGGAGACCTTTGCGTTAGGGCTCCTGGCTGGACTGGTGGAGAACAGCCGTGCTATGGATTGTGTGGCTGCAAGAGGAGAGAGGATGGCAACCTCTTGGCCCACCGAATTTGGGAGGAACAGCGCTGGGTTGTGCTCGTGCTGATATGTGCTCCTGAATCCTTTGCGTCCCACTTGACCTGGGTCCAGATCCAAGCAAGTGTTTAAGCTTTGTGCACTGATAGGTTTTAACAAAATCTAGGCAAGTATTTGGGATGAAAACTATGGGCACTGTTATTTCAGGCAGGAAAGAAAAAAAAAATCTGTCCAGTGGGGAAATGGTTCAGCTAAGGCTTTCCTGCTACCACCATGAAACTGCTGAGCTTCTCCCAGTTTCTGGTCCTCTTCTCTCCTGGGGTTGGAGCACGGGACCAAACCCCTTTGCTTGTGTAGGGACATGCAGACATGCTCTTTGCAAAGAGGAGGGACGGGTCTGTTTGGGAGAGGGCAATCCGACTGCAGCAGCGGAGGAGAGATTTTTAGCAGGACTTCCCTGTGCATTTTTTTTACGTGCTTTTTTTTTTTTAGTTTTATGCTGAAGCCATCAGTCAGGAAGCGAAATAGTGGTTAGTCGCATGTTAAACATGTAATTGTCAACATAGGTTTGTTTTAGTTATATAGTAGATTCCAAATAATTACTTGCCGCCCTACAGCAGAATTAATATAATTAGGGACGTAATTACAGTTACCTACCACTCAGGGATTCTGCTAAGGCTTAATTAATATTTGCAAATTGCTTCAGGATCCGCCGACCATCTACTAAAACATACCGAACGCAAAGAAGAATAATTCTCGTATTGTTATGCAGGTACCTGTCCTGGTTTAGGACACAGGTCTGGGGAGGTTGAATAAACACAGTGGAAATCCAGGTCTTCCAGAGGATGGGAATAAGTCAGGCTTGGGCTCCCTGCTCCCCCCACACACTTGGGAGATGCTGCCAGAGTTTGTTTAATGAAAATGGCTGTGGGGAGCCTGTTATCCCCCCGAGGCTGCTGGGGTTTGCCCTTGACTCTGGGTGTAGTTCAGGGTAATGTCAGTTATCCTGAAATCCCTGGGCTGCCGGTGCTTGCTCCCGGCCGGAGCATCACACGGTGCCGTAAGGGCTTTGCAGCATCCCGGGCTGGCTCCCACAGCGGTCGCTTTTCCCAGCGGGATGGCTGAAGTTGGAGCTGGGATGAGCTTTTTCTTTTGGGCTTGCTGCTTCCATCCTGGCTGCGGGCTTGCTGCCTCCTGAGCTGGGATGGAGGAGAGCTGCTCGGGTCGGATTGCGGGGTGTTACAGCAAATGCATTTATCCCTGCTTAGGGCTAAGCCCGCATTGCGGGGCCGTTGCTTGTCCCCAAGTTTTGCATCTTGATGCCGTCCGAGGCCATGTTTTCC
>NW_010523036.1:0-299 GCF_000687285.1 Phaethon lepturus
CAAAAAACACCGACAAACAAACAAACAAACACAAAACCAACCAAAACCCAAACCCACCTAAATACACCCCACTCTCACGGGCCAAATTATCTCCTCTTAGCGCCGGGCTCCGATAAACCCGCCTCGCAGCTGTTTTTTCTTTTTTTTTTCTTGTTTTGTTTTTTTTTTTTCAGGGCACCCCAGGGAAAAAAGAAACAATTTAAACCCAGCTCTAGGGAAACCAGCAGTCCCGTCCTAATGACCGGGCGTTGTTTGTGCGGAGCCGGCCCATCCGCGCAAGCTAAAGCGCGGAGGCTCCG
>NW_010523036.1:347-1622 GCF_000687285.1 Phaethon lepturus
AACAATGTTCTGGTTTATCTCTTTGCTTCCCCCCCTCTTCAGTTAAATTCGAGGGAGGGTGCGTGTGTGTGTGTGGATTTGAGCACAGGAACAGCTGCTTAAAATCTAATATAGACAAATGGACATCTTGTATAACATTAAGTTTTAGTAGGCAACTCATTTATTTTGAAGTGCTCTTGCGAAGAGTTTGGCAAAGAGTTTTTCTCCCTTCTGTTCCTGGAAAGTAGCTGGAGAGTTTGCTGGGCAGAACTGGGATCGGGTGTTTGGGAAGGAAAAGGGCTCTCTGTCCTTGAAAGCCTCGGGTCGCCCACCCCAGAGCTCCGGGCTGGCCATGGTTCCCCTTCATCCAGCCGAAAAAACTAATAGGAACAATCCCCGAATAAAATTAGACTTAGAGGAAGAGGGTGAGGATAAAAGATATATTTATTGTTCGGGCAATTCAGTGCTTCTGCAAACGATTTTAGAGAATCTAACGCTTGCGGCGTTTGAAACGCAAAGCTCTGGGGCATCTCCCTCTTTTAGGCTTGTGCGATATTAAACCAAAAAAGCACGGCACAGGGGTATTTTTAGTTTGTAAATGGCTCGGTAGAAGCGGATCCCGCCGTGGGCTGTCGGTGACGGAGCAGGGTGCTCCTGCCTCGGCGGCTGCCCGGGAGGGACAGAGGGACCGCTCCGCGCCTTTGCCAGGGGACGGAGAATAATAAATTCCGTATTTTATAGGAACGGCGGAGCCAAGAGCACACGGGCTGAAAGCAAACCTGCGTCCAGCCAACCGCAGGGAGAGCGGCTCCAAATGAGAGGATTAGAGTTCGGGGGTAAAAAAAAAAAACAAACCCCAAACTAACTTGAAAATAAAGATTTTGTTCGTGGAGGAGCGTGCGTGGATGCTGGCACCCACCGAGGGTGCCGGTGTCGCGCCTCTCCGGGAGAAGAAGGTTCTCCTCCCTCTCCCGAGCGGGCAGAGCCGCCGTCCTCCGCCAAAACCCCTCCCCGGAGCAGAGTCTCTAGGGCTGGGTACAAGGGGAAAAAAGGGAAAACTGCAATTGTTTGAAAGCCCGTAGGGATACCACGTCCCTCTGTTTGAGCTGTTACCTTCTCCTTATTTGTAGGGACAAAAAGCCCATAAGTTGCCTTAAATTTTGATTTAATACATTGTATTTTTTATATATATATATAATTTCTGCTTCGTACTAAGACGGTCTGGTGAATTACTAGATGGGAAACAGCCCGGTCCCCAGGATAAGGTTTTCTGCCTGCTCAGGGGTTTGTTTATCG
>NW_010523037.1:0-2075 GCF_000687285.1 Phaethon lepturus
GGGACGGGCACAGGGACTGGCAGAGGGATTCTTGCCGCAGTTGGAGCGGCAGAAGGTGGGACGCCTTCTCCAGCGGTCCTGGGTGAGACACCTCTGTCCGTCTCAATCTCCCGCTTGCAAACTGGGGAGGACCTTAGGGAAGTGCAGAAAGCCTGCACTCTTTGGTAGTGTTCAACCACGACAGTCACAGGGCACCGCCTCCAATCTTCTGTCTGTACCATCCATCATCTAACTCCTTTCTCCCCATCTCCGCGGTGACTCACTTTCTTGTTCCGCTAGGAAAGACAGGAGGGTATTTTTGAGAAAAAGTCATGGTCAAAATCAAAAATCTTTCCTTCTCTCCTCTTTCAACCTCAGGCCACTCTGCATTCACCCTTCAGTGTTGTGGCACCACACCTGACGATAAACTTGCTGAGTCTCTCAGGCCTCCGATTTACCCATCAGACCTTCTCCAGCGCTGCCCGCATGGCCGCCTCCATCTGGCAGAGCCCAAATCCTCCTTCCTCCTTACCTCGCTGTTTAAATTCCTCTCCCACTGGGCTGCCGTTTTTTCCTCGGGAACAAAGCACGGCCCCCATGAGCAAACATTTCTACCCATCTGTGTCCCACAGCCATGACAAAAACATCTCCCCTTACTCCCAAAGTCCCCCTATAATTTTTCCCCAGACCTCACAGCACACTTGACATCCTTTCCCACTCCTTCCCCACTCTCTAAAACTAGATTTGGTCACTTTGTCCAGTCTTTGGGTTTATTTATTTATGGACTTTTATCCTACCTCTGCTCCTCGTAGAGGCTGTTTGGGGTCAACCTCTATCTGTGTTTTCACACAACTGGCAAGACTGCAGGCGGGCAGCGAAGATGCAGGCGAGCAAAGGGGACTATAAGGGGAGCATAAAGCATTTAGACTTTTTCTAACCAGGGATTAACACATGGGTTTTAAACAAGGGGACTCCCTTCCCAGCTGACGGCAGCAGCTGCAGCTTCTGACTCGCTCACAGAGTGGCAGGGAATCGAATCAAAGAGAAAAGAAGAAAGAGGACAACCCTTCCTTGGGGAGTAGGAAACACAATACAAGCTATTCTAAAACCCCTGCAAATACTGGCTTGGTTTTAGGTCAGGCTCTCCTTCCCCCTTCTGTCCCATGTCCCCCCCTTCTCTTATAACAAAGGGAAATTGGTATTTTTCAAAATTCTTCTGAAAGCCAACCCGGCAGATGGTTCTTTCCATGCTGGGGAGGGAACAAAAAGAAAAACCTGCCAGGATACACATCACTGAGATGTGACAAAGATGGGCATGGTGGCTGGCCTCTGACCCAGGGATTTCACAGGGGCCTATTAAACCATGTGGCCAAGATGGACTGAGTCAACTTATATCTCCAGCATTCAGCTGCTGTAGCCCACAGGCTCATGCTAAGTTTTACTGGCTTAAGTCAGGCCAGATAGACTGAAAAATGACAGGATTTCTCTACATTTCCACCCCACCTTTTCAGCACCTCAGGACAATCCCCCACACCACCGTCTTAGCAGGTGGAAGCGAAGTTCAGCAGCCAGATTCACAATGTAATAGAAAAAAAGCTTATTTAGACAGTAATTAGCAACTGTCCTACTTTACCAAAATCTTATGTACACATCAGTCATACGAACTCCTGCACATGCAGAAAGCCAAGGGTAAGGCACTGTCAGTCCCTCTGTTGCACTCAAATGCTTCAGGTTAAGGATCTGGCTGTCCATCACAAACCGCTCTCCCTTGTCTTTAAAACCTTCTTCTCTCTAGATGACACCAACAGCCAAATTCCCACCCTTCTCAAGGGTGCCCCAAGCACACCCAAGGGCACCACACCTCAAGAACCCAAGTTGCCTCCAAGGACGAAGCATGACTTGGTTACGCGCCACGTCTGCCAACCAAAGCACAGGGAGCAGCAAAGGATGTACTGCCCTCCCGCAGAGCTGCCCCATGCTTCACAAATTCCCATGAAGCACCTTAGCAGTTGCTGTCCCCAAGTGCCTAATAGCAGCTCCTGCCCACGCCCAGAGTCAATGACCTAAGGACAGATTGATCCCTCCCCATCACGCTC
>NW_010523037.1:2086-6067 GCF_000687285.1 Phaethon lepturus
CGATTGCTGAGCTGTAGTCACAGAAGGAAACAGGCTTTCCCCCCGCCCCTCCTTCAAATCAGGAATATAATTACAAGTAATGCAATGGAATTAAGACAAGAGAGAGAAAAGGCTGGAGGGAATTCATCTTAATGATTACATAAATTATTAAAGAAAAATATCTGTGGAAAGCGAGAGGCTGTCTTTGGGAAGAGTACTCAGCTGAGTGCCGGTGAACACAACATCAGAAAACAGGCAAGACAAATTAATTATCCCCATCTAACCTGCACATACATGAGGTATAAGAAGTAAAACACATCGACAATCCAGTACCATCAATTCCCAGTGGAAGACGCAACAAAACAAGTGCCTTCAAGCTCCCCGCTAATAGAAATTAGGCAGGATACAGATGTAGGGACCATCCCTGCAGCTGAAAAGACTTTGGGTGGGAGGCAATGAGGGCTGATCAAGCCCCTGTTAGTGCTGCTGTTTCCCAGTGGAAAAATATCTGCCCCAGGTCTATTTTTCTTAGTCTTAAGAGTGAGCTTTCATTAAATTTCCCACCTGGGAACGCAGCAGGTAAAATTTAGGTTAAGTTACCCAGGCCAGGGCAATATTTTAACATATACCAGGGCACAGGGGAGACTACTAAAAAACCAGTCCATTTAGAAATTTCAATGCGGGCTCTACCTCGAAGGTATAAGGAAAACTATTTCCCATGTATCCTCCTGGGAAACACTTGCCAAGCGTGTTACAGATGTGCCTTTTCACAGAAGCACCCGGTGAGGAACCAGTAATATTGTCCCACGGTGAAGCAAGAGTGTAGTTGGTGGTGATACATCTGAGGGTCCACTACTCAGCCCTCTCCTGGTCAGACAGAGCCACCAGCGAGAACGGGGCGGTGGCCCCTGGCTCATTTGCTTGTGCCACCACATTCCTCCTGAGAGCATTCGGCAAGGCAAAATTACCCGCAAATCCCCTCCAGGCTTATTCTCATCTTTCAGCCATGCGGATGGAGAGTGGCTCACACGAAGCTACAACGCTGTGAAGTGCTGAAATTCCTCAATGAGCCACCCAGGTTTATAGTGGTAGAGTTGTTGTAACACCGATGTCAATAAAAGATACCATCTCTCTCTACAAACCTTGCCACCCAGGTGAGACAGAGAGCCATGAGAAACTGATGAGACGATAATGAGTCCTCCAATAAATATTCTTCATTTGACTCCTACCACATTTTAGGGTTTGCAGACCAGAAGGGACTATTAAGGGCATCTAGATCGACTGATTGCACACCGGCCCCAAAACTCCACCCACTCATTTCTGCATCAAGCCTTAACTCTTCTTTGAGATAAAATTTATTTTTAAGCTAGAAGTGAAGACGCAGAGAGAACTTTGAAATAAATTCACCAGTTTCAATAACAAGTAGAATAGGAATGGCTTCCAGAAGGGCTGTGCACCCAACTCTTGAAGATCAGACCACCACCTGGAAGACTCAGCTGTGTCATGGTTAAGCAACGACAGCTCAATGAAAAAGGCCCGAGTGTTACACTGGCCTGCAACAGGTTCCTTGACTGAGTCACTTAATCTCATTACTCTATTTCACATACTGTACTAAGAGACAAGATGTTTTCATTTCTCCTCCTTTTATTTCTACAGAGCTTGTGAACTTCTTGCAGGAGGACAGGCTCTCCTGATGCCTTCATACAGGACCTGCCAACAGCAGACATTGATGTACAATAGGAACATCAGGCACAGTCTTAAAACTTAGTTCTGCAAACACAGCTGCAGTTCACTGTCCATCCTAAATGACCACGTCCTCATCTTCAGCAATGTACCTTCCATAGCAGCCACAGTCCAAGCTATCTCTCAAATACACAACCTCATTTCTGTAGTAAGCCACCTTAGCCCTTCCCCTGTCCCTTTCACTGCTAGCCCACAGCTCCAGCAAAAAAAAAGATAACAAGATGTTTTGCTTGACACCACCCTGAAGCAGAACTTTTTTCCAGGCTGATCATCCTACTTTGAAGCAGTGTCCTGCTACTGGTGTATGCACCATGCCTTCAGAACCCCTCTCCTGAGAGCAACCACCTGCAGCTCAGAGTCCAAATATAATCACAATGTAGAAATAGCACTTCATGTCCTGAAATGAAGGAGCCAACAGCCATTGGTCTAATTCATGATAGAGGTCATGGCAAGAAACGGAAAATAAGGCTCTTACGAAAACATAGCTAACTGTACTTGTCCTCAAGGGTCACATATCAAATGGAATCATTTTAAGGTTCAAGAGTTGGAAAAGTCTCAGCATTAAAAACCAAAACAATGCATGTTTACTCTGGGTATTTTTAGACTGGTTTCCTAAGGAAACAAGACTAACGTGATCGCACTGTGTTTGTGTGTGTGTGAATGCACACATGATCTCCTTGCCTGCCTGCACGACCTTCTCCTCAATGTTTTTGGAATATTTTGACTAAATTCCATCAAATTTGATGGAAGAACAGAAATCTTTGAGATCTGATATTCAAAGAAGTTTTGTTCAAATTGTTTGCTGACCAGAAGATAAGGACCTCTGAGGGGCTCCCAAAGAGGGCTTGGTCAGCAAGTTTACTCATCATTAGACACCGGAGAATCCACGTAAGAGGAAAGTGGTCATAAACGAACTTTCACAAGTTTCTGTGCTCTTAGAAAAAGAAAAAAAAAAAAGACACTCTGAGGGCATCAGAAGAAAGCCCTACTTTCCATTCAAATGAACTCAAGACAAGTCCATCAGGCAGTCCCACTGACTACGCAGGGGAATGTGGGCAGCGAGAAGCCCATCTGGGAATGAAGCACGTGAAGAATTAGACCTGACCTATGGGTGCTAGCTGGGTGTGCATGTGTGTGTGAAAAAGGGATTGAAGATGAAAGAGCTGGAGAAAAATCAGAAGGTATCTGTGGTCAGGCATGCCTGGAAGGAGAGGAGAGGGAGCACGGCATGCAAAAGTTGATGCTGCAGGAACGTGAGCATGTGCACAAAGGACTGACACCCCTGTGCATCCCAAAACCTCTGCAAATGAAGACACAAGCAGCAGAGAGGTTTGCAGCTCTGGGTGCACAGGCCACCGCATCACGTCTCCAGCACATCTCTGTTAGCCTGGAGGCCACAGTGCTATTGATACAGAACCAGTGTGCACTGACTTGGCCAAGCCTTTACAAAGCTGCTGGGAGCAGCACCCATGCCCTCCTGCGGTTCAGTGGTGGGGACTGCAGGACCCCCAGCTTCCCTGCACTGGTCCCAGTTGCTTCCCTGCAGCATCTCCTCAACCCCAAAACCAGCACTGGGGACATTTTGCCACGGTTTGAAAAGAGAGGCTCAGCACAAGCAAACAAGGAAATGTCACAGCGGGCCATCGGAACTCGGCCATGGGAGTGACTGTTGCAAAACAAAACCTGTCCTTGACATGGACGGCCTCCACAAGCCCTGGTCATATGGCAGCTAATCAAATACAGTGAGTCTTCCTCGTTTGGCACTCCACGTTAAGAAGTAAAAGCCTGCTTAGAATTCCCCAGCCCACCCCTTCACTGTCATATGTTTGCTTCTTTAAGAAATACTTGACTACATGCAAAAAAAGAAGTCACAATTCCTTGGGAGCAGACAGACAGTGAAGGATGGGCATCAGCCAGTTCAGGCAGAGCACTGAGCTGGAAAAGGAACTCTGCCTTATTCCTGTCACAAGGTATCCATGACGTGATGCAAGGTGAACACTGCTCCAACAGGCTTTGGAAAAGGAGAAGAATAAGAGCTGGAATCCAGCCCTACCTTCTCTTCACAGGAGGACTGAACCACCTTCAGGAGGGACCAGCCTCCCCCAGGTGACTATGTGGGGGCCCAAGAGGACTCAGCTCCCAGTCTGGGCACCTCAGGTACCTTCAAGAACCGAGATGAACCTGGGCCTGAGTGGTTCTAAGATCACAGCAAAACTGGTTTCTTAAGCTCTGAAGTTTTTACAAAGAAATTCATTCCTG
>NW_010523037.1:6098-9078 GCF_000687285.1 Phaethon lepturus
GGGGGAGCCCGAAGTAGTTATGGTGGGAGGGCACCAAACTGCAGCTGTTTTATTTGTGCCTTCAACAATGAGGTAGAAAATAAAAGCTAGCCAAAATGAAACCTGGGATGAGTATCAAAGATCTGAGTTTGTGTAGCTTTGCATCCCCATGTTTGCATAGAAAGACTGTAAAAATGCCAGGAGCCTTGTGCCTGTTAGAGCAGCTCCGAATTGTTCTCTTAGCTGCTCAAAAGCCAGTTTCATCTTAAATGCAACTAGAAGAAGACTTTCCCACTGTGCTGGCACTTCTGCGGCTCTACCATTATTCCATAACCTGGGCAGAGTCTGAGGTCTACATTGCTGGCATGAGCTTCAGGTACCTGCCACCAGCATCATTTAGAGCAGCCTCAAGGCTTTGCTAAGCAACAGTGGGGACATGACATGACCAATGCAGAAACAGGTCCAGGCTGTCTCTCCAGCTCTCCAGGAGCTATGGAGACTCCATCCTTTGGGGGAAAAAAAAAAAGAAAAAGAATCTGTAAATCAAGGCAGGTACCACCACAAATGCACAAGTGTCTTCTCCTCCTCTCTAAGCCACATGTGGCACAAGGAGCGAGCACTTACATCAACTCCCCGAGGCACGTTTGGGACCACAACAGGAAGAGCTGACTCAGAGGACACCTCACACAGGGATGCCCTTAGCAAAGAGGAATAAGCTTGTGCTACGAACAGTTGGATGATCACGCACACAGATCACTGGGGAGAGGAGTCCGACAAGAGCTGCGGATGCACGCGAGAACCTGGAGGGAAAGCGCCATGTGCAGTCAGCGGTGCAAAGAAGGGAGAAGGGCGGGAAGCATTCATGATCTTCTGGAAGGAGAAGGGGTGCAAAGGGAAAAACGTGAACGAGAGAGTCCTCAAGGAAAGGCAAGCCACGGGAGAAACTGGAGTGTGTGGGGCAGAGGAAAGGAAGACGATGAATTGAATTTTGAGGGAAAAAGTGCTAGAAACACTTCCTGCAGAGAAGCGGCAAATACCTACAGGAACTCAAAGGAAAATCCAAGGATAGAGTTTCCTCAGACTGCACACAAGGAAGCTTTACTTCCAATTGACTTGCCGTTGCTTATCTCTCAGCAATAAAATGCAATCACCCATCCTAAGCTCTCAAAAAAAACCAGTGCAATAATAATTACAAAAAAAGTGTTTACACCCCCTGAAGCAGGACATTATGTATATGATGGAAGCTCCAAAGAAACTTTGTCAGGCTATCCTTAAAGAAAGAAGGGGATGGAAAAAGAAGTGTTTGCAGACAAAATAAGATAGACAGAGCAGCAAATGAAGGGAGGGGGGAAAAAAAAAAAAGGAAATAAAACAAAACCAGGAAACTACTGCTCATCTGGGGCTTGTTAAATGCTACATGACAGGCAGGGAATGCTGATGGATTGCTTCGTTGCATTTGGTGCCACGCTTTCAGTGCCCATCCAGACTGACAGCATGTTTCCTTATCCAAAGAAAAGGCACCTTGGGTGATGCTGAGGATGCTGGACTCAAGCAACCCTGCTGCAGGTGGGAGAGCAGCGGCTGCAGCGCTTGCCAACGTGCCAGCAGGACATCCTTTGGGCTCCTGGCTTTTTTCTTCCCTCCCTCTCCAACGAGACTGAATGAAACGGAGGCATTTGCGGGTTTAGAAGTGGCAAGGGTTCAGCTCGCTCCATCCCCAGGCGCCACAGGGTTGAAATAAGAGCAAACCCTTACAGAGTGTTTGCGCGCTTTCCAATTGCCGCAGAAGCGGCCGCACGGACAGCCCAAGCTACGATTCACCTTCCCCCAGGAAAGAGCTTAGGAAATTACCTTCCCTCTCGTTTTCAAGAAGGGGAAGCTGTTGTGAAACTTGGCATGGTCACGACTTAAAAGAAACCCCAAAAGCCGTTGGGTTGCAGCCAAGCAGTTGAGCCGGCAGAGCAGAGGTTCCCAACGCCGATGCTCTCCCAGCCCCTGCTCCCCTCCCTGCTCCGGGGCACCAGCAACCGCACCCAGCAAGATCCTCTCGTGGGTTCCCTCCCCTCCCATTCACCATCGCATAACATCCCTGGGGCAATCGCTCAGACGGAAAAGCAACATGAGGAAAGTATTTAATGTATGTTTACGTCTTTTAATATAGTGTAGCAGCTGGAATCAAAGGCGGAAAAAACAGGCCCCGGCGCATGAGCAGCGTGGCTCTCCGCAGAGCCCCCTCCTAATCAGCGCCGCTCCCCGGACCACGGCTTTAGAAAGCAGGCACTAGCCCCGACTGCCTAATTAGCAGAGCAGCGGAAAGCTTAGGAACAGGCGTATCTTCTTCCTCCCTAAGTGGCCACCGAATAAATGCTATATCCCCAGTTCACAGCCCCTTTTTACAGTGCTGGCATTACCAGTCCTTTGTGTACCCACATGCTGTTACTTAAATTGCTTCCATGTTTTCATTACTTGCCCTCTGTGCTGTGTGTATTGAAACTCCTGCAAGAATGCTGAAGTGGTATTTCAAAGCACTGGGGACTACTGGAGATGTGGCTGAAATTATTATGCAACAAACTTAAGTGATTTTTCAAGTCCTGACAGAGTTTGCTCCCCCCCAGGGGGAAAGGTAAATTCAGGTGCTACTCCATGAGGTGCAGGACAAAGCTCCCACCCACCGGGGACACAAGCGTGGCACTTGCAGCTCAGCCTACGCTCAGCTCTCCACCCCTATAGACAGGTCTGTATACACGCCCCGCATCCATAAGCGAGGTGCTAAACTCCACGCGCAAGGGAAACGTGTACGCTGGGCCCAGCTCTCCCGGCAAGAACCCACAGAGGACAGCGGGGCGATGCCAGCTGGGGATCGGCCCCACTGGCTTAAACGTGCCGTTCCCTGCTGCTGCTGCTGGTAGCTGAGTTCGTGCTGATTAAAGCAACGGGCAATCAAACAGACCGACTCTGAAACATCAAAACCGCCAGAATCATTTAAATGGGACAAACTCTT
>NW_010523037.1:9382-9585 GCF_000687285.1 Phaethon lepturus
AGCCCGGACCCCGTGGCCCGAGCGCCGGCCGGGCGCGACCCCCCTTCGGCTGCAGGGAGGCAGATCATCTACCACCCCGGTGATGCGGGCCGCGGGTCTCCAGGCACCAAACCCCTTGAGATCACAGCACTGGGGTCTGTCCAGATCCCAGCTGGGGACTCCTCAGCCACGGCCCCGGCCCAGCAGCTGCCGCGCGGCAGCCG
>NW_010523037.1:9731-15447 GCF_000687285.1 Phaethon lepturus
CAGCCCTCTCCCCATCTGCTCAGAGCATCCACCTGCTGGCTTTGGGGTTTTGCTTGTTTTTGGGGTTTTTTTATGTGTTTTGTTTTGGTTTAATGGCCAGATTAGGCCAGGGCTGTCCCAAAGCGCTCCCAGCCCGTGCACGGGGTACGAGCACAGCACCAGCCAGCTCAGACCTCACAGCACAAGCGCGAGCTGGATGCAGCCGTGTTTGGACCACGATCCACCTCCTTCAAACTCTTTATCTTTCCGCAATTAAAGTCAAACCCTGAACGTAACCACGCTACAAGGTGCTTTTTTGTTGTTGTTTTTGGGGGTGGTTCCCCCCCCCATAGTTTTCCTAAATAAATAAAGTTTATTTATTTAACTTTTTTTAGTTGAATTTATAACTTTATTTATTTAACTTTATTTATTTAACCTTTTTGGATGGTCACATGGAGGAATGAACATACCCCCCATACCCACCTGACTGGGTGATAAATAGAAATGAAAGCTCTGATTTTTAAGCAGTCATATTCTCCACGGTCCATGCACTGTGGTTTGCAAGTCTCTTTTTCTCCCTGCGTGGCCATGGAGGGATTGCTTGTGACAACTTTGCTGTCACCAAGCATGGTCTCACACAACCGCTAGTTCCCCTGAGACCTCTGCAAGTATTCAGGGAGGAAAGGGGAGTGGAAATAAGACATTGCTCAGTGCTAAGAAGACAGCCCATCCTTCTCAATAGGTGGGAAAATCTCTTCTTGGTGTAATACTGGGACAAATCTTTGCTGTGCTAAAAAGAGTTATTTTTTTCACGCACATGGAGTATGCCATTTAGCAGGATTCTAAGATAAAAATCCCCTTGATTTGGGGCTTTTTTCCCAAGTCCAACTTCTAAGAGAAGTACTCTCAGAGTGAGCAATGTTCACCTCCTTACGCTCTGCCTTGAGTCAATGGGAAACGTTGATGCTTCAGAAAGTGATTTAGAGTTACCAGAATTTTGGTCTAAACCAGTCTGTCAAGGAGACTGTCTCCAGGGAGAGCCACTGGCAATGAGCTTCCTCAAGGCTAAAAGTAGCCTTGTGAGCATCCATCACGTGTATAAGGTATGGGAGAAGTAAATGGATCTCTCCCTTCTGCACAGTGAGGGATCCAAGCTGCATGAGCAGGAAAGCCAAGTCATCCCCCGAGCTCTGATCAGTGGATGCCTACATCCCAGATGAATTTGTCGAGGTTTTGGATATACTCATGAGTCTTTCATCAAATCTGGGTTGCTGTCTGAACTCATCACGGTGCCCACATGTTGCTAGAGGAGGCAGAGATGAAATATTTGTACTGTGATAAAGCCTCAACCCGACCAAAACTCCTTTGTCTAACACCTAGGGCAGAAAACACCACTACATCCAAAATAACACAAGGTGTCCCTCCCCTCACCAGTATTGCCTAAAACACTCAAACTAAATTTGTTTCAAAGACTAAGTGTAGGGCACATTACTGAAAAATCAAGGCAACAGCAAAACCAAAGGGCGCTCCTGAAAGCAGCTCATACAAAGAAAGGATTTTCTTTCTTTCCCCCTCCCTCTTCCTTTCCTTCACTAAATAAAAAAAAAAAATCCATTTTTACCCAAACTTAAAAGTACCAGAAATTTCTCTCCAGAAGGATATTTCGAGAAAATGATACGCATCTGGAAGAAAATGAGACTTATAATGGAAGTATTTTCTGAAGCATAACTATAGTGTTGCTAGCACAATGCTGTAATCAAGAATAATGGAGCCCGTCGCCCGGTATACAGGAATGGATTCAATTGTTCGCTGTGCACATACCTGTATTTTAAAAATGTAGTCGAAAGCTTTAACTGCCAAAAGGCGCGAGCATTACTGCTCAGACACAAAGCAGTTTAGAAGTGGGCTCCTTCATTTATCACTCATGTAATGATTAATCTTAAATCTCAATTACCCACAAAAATAGAAGAGGCCTGGCTGAACTTTTGATCTCTTCCGAACTGGTTCGTCTGAAGGATAGTTCAAGATCATCCCGGCAGCATACGCAGCAGCGCAGGATGATACCTGCTCTGTATTAGCTCCTCCTTGCCAAGGCTATGCCTCGGACACAAACTCTTTGAGCAGGTTTAATCCTACCCTCTCCCTCGGCTTTCTGGAGAAAGGGGAAATACGGGAAAGAACAGGACTTACCTTCTTTTTGGAGTGTGATCTGTCCTCCTCTTTAGCTGCTTTGCTATTTTTCCCAGCTCTGGAAAGCTTCTGCTCCCCAGACTGCTTGATAGTGATTTTGATCTCAGGAGGGCAAATATAGTTCTCCAAGTTCTTTGGGGGCTTCTTTGCTCTCTTGGTGGTCTGGATCTTTAGTTTTAAACTCCCCTCCGTGAAGTTAGCCTCCTTGATGGAAAACTCCTGCTCCTCCAGGCCATCTCCTGCCACCCATTTCTCGCTGTCCGCATTGGAAGTGGAATCCACATCTCTCCCAGAACCCAGCTCATCCTCTTCCTCGGGCTCCAGCCTCTCACCGCTCACCGGGATCCCTTTCCCCGAGCCCGCCGCAGGCAGCATCGCCTGGCAGCATCGTCTCCCCCGCGCAGCCAGAGGCAGGCGGAGGCTTCGCCGAGGCGACGGCGGCCGGCAGAAAGTCTGCCTCGCCCCCCCTTTGCCGGGAGCTGCCCAAAGTCTCTCTGGGCTCCATAGCAGTACCGCAATGCCCTGGAGTTTTATCAGAGGGAAGGGGAGCACGGGAGGGGATGAGGAGAGCACGGGCAAGTACGATCCTGGGGAACGAATGGTAACTGTCCGCCGAATTCAACGTCCCGATCGCCCAGTGGCCGCAAGGAGCTCAGAAGAGATCAAATCTGCCACTGTCAAAAGAAAGGAGAAGAAAAAAAAGGAAGTTAGCATGCATACACGTATCGAACATGAGTGTGGAGATGACTGAAATGGGGCATGCTTGGGCTTCCCCTGCGGCATCTCAAGGACCTTCCTTGAAGCAATGGGAACCGAGGCTGCCTGGCATTTCTGAGGGCTGGAGCTCGTATGGCAAAGTGAGGAACGATAGCCACGTGTATTGCTAAACTGATGGAAATAGATATATAAAAAACAAAATACGGTGTATAAATGCAAACGCCTTCCACTGTGGACTTGAGAAATAAATGAGGGGGAAGCCAGCTCTCCACACCCATGAACCTCCTCGTTATTTCAAACTGCTTGCTGTCACAGGGGTGTTTAGAGGGGAAAAAAAATAGAGGCAGATGCTTGCCTCAGGTTAAGCAATAAGACAGTGATGGGGGCACAAGAAAACATGGTGTTGCCCTGTGAATCAGAAGTTTCAAACTCCCTATTTCCCCACTTCCCAAGCAAGAGAGAGATGCCCTTGGCTGCTGGCTATTCTGACTCTGCTTTGGGCGAGTTATTCAGCACACGCTGGGCCAGGCACACACTGCCTGCAGCCCAAGATGCTCCCTGGGATGCTGGAAGTGCAGGATGATCAACTTGGGTCTTTTATATTTCAGGGACCTGGGTACTGAGGGTGATGGAGGAAACCTAAACTCAATGTTTTCCAGAGTTCCTCATGCCCTTGGGTACCAGGTCTGCTCTGTGGCAAAGGCTTGGGCCGACTGAAGCAACGACTGTGCTCTCATCCTTTCAAATGTGGGGTTTCTTTGAAACGTCACAGACTGAACCCTTTGAGATGGAAGCACTCGTATTAAGTACCTTAGAATGCCATGGTTAAAGTTAGTGCGAGAAGCTGTAAATGTTTAACTGAGGTAAAAGATGTCTCACTCAATGACATAGAAAGACTAAGCCAAATACCAAGCATTTGATTAAAAAAAAAAAAATACATGTAGGGTGTTTTTAAAGGTGTTGAGGTGCTTTCATACACCTTCCCTAAAATCCCCTATATAGCCACCACCCCCCCCGCCACCCATCACGGTAAACCAGTTTAGGCTACAAAATTAACAGAAGAGTACCTCAGAGAGAAATAAAGATATTTTCTGCTACTTTAGCAGAAACAACTCCCTGGTGGGTCAGAGGAGTATCACTTCTGGCATACAAAGAAGCAAACAAGAAGGCACTGCCAGGAGTAGGTGCTGGGGGTGCAGACCTAGTCTTTCAGCAGTAGCTCCCTGCTAGATTAGCTCTGCTACGCTGCCAAGTCCCACCCCTCAACCAACTGCAAGCAAGATCTGAGCACAGCCAGGGATTTCCCAGGCCATTCTTAGTAGCAATAAACCATAAAAAAAAAGATCTTGCTACCTATCACCAAACCATAACAGCATTGTCAGCGTAGACTATTCTACTTTAAAGAACAGCTCATCAAGAAAAATCCCATGCCCTTGTACCATTAGCTTCTTTCTGCTTTTTAAAAATATCTTGCATGAGCTTAAAATTCAAAAAGAAGTTAATAACAAGCACCTTTTATCAGTCATATATCTACATTTCCACTGGAGTATGGCCACGGGTCACTTGTCTGACCCTGGCACATATGGCTACTAATGGAAAGTCCTAAGCATCCTAGAGCTCCATGAAATCATTGGGTGACCTCCACCCAGGTCCCAGCAGACACAAATTCAAATAAAGTTCCCATAAATAGCACAGGCTGACAGCCCAAGCAGAAAAAAAAAAAAAAGGGAAGAACTATCATGGAGCCTGTACTACCATCTGGCCTTAGAAGTGGTTTTTGTAGCTCACAGTAGATAGAAGTACACCGTAAAAACACTTATGCTAAAGTTGCACATCTTCTGGCAATAGGGAGGAGACTCATTTCCCAGAGCTGCTGCCACTGGTCTCATTCAAGGTGATCTTGAAGAACTAACAGACTCAAGGTCTCCTGCACGCCTGCCTTGATTCACCCTGCGGTCAGCAGGTCCCTCCATTTCACCACCTGTGAAACAAGGATAATGCTTACCTCATTCAAAGCCATTGTAGGGCGGATTAGTTAATGTCCTTACAAAGTTTTGAACCCAACTGTTTACCATGTGGTAGTCACTAATTACTAACGCAATTAGTACATTAAAGCCACCCAGTTGCAAGGAGCTGCTCCACCTAATTGACCGACCTTGCATCTCGCCTCTCCTTTGGGCCTATGGATGCGATGGGAGTCAGGGTTACCTTCCTCTTCCAACCCGTGCAATCAAAAAAAAAAAAAAAAAAAAAAAGAAAAAAAAAACAAGACAGCATTTTGATTTTTTTTAAATTAAAGATAAAAAACCAGGCCGTCTTATTTGTCTGCCATTTCGCATTGTTAATCTCCTTGGAGAGGGACGCAATGTACACACGCTCCTGGGCTGCAACACAAACACAAGGTGGTAAAAGCTCGGCGGTGCAGCATTCCAGAGAGTTACTGCTCTGGTATGCATGCATGTACAATGGGCACTCTGTGCCGGCCTCCGCCCACAGCCTTTTAACCTCTCCCGCTGCTGGGAAAAAGAGCAGGCTTCTGGCAGACAGCACCTAGCTCAGCAGGCAGGGCAGCAGGATGCGCCCGCCGCCGCCAAGGGTGCAGGGAAGGGACCACAGCCACCGGCGTAATGAACCAACCCGCTCGGGACCCGGTGTTGAATGGAAGCTGAAATATAACTCTCGGCCCCAAGCTGGGAAGGGTCTTTCAGGTTTTGAACCGTTGGGTGATGTTTTATGGAGGGTGAATAAAAAGCCAGGCTCCTGCCCCAAAGTCTGGTTGTGGGTCTTGGACCCAAGTTCTGGGTAATGATGCCCAAATCCTCATTACTGC
>NW_010523037.1:15478-26807 GCF_000687285.1 Phaethon lepturus
GAAACAAGCAGCAGATGAATAAAGTCGTTCCATTACACCAGTGGCAGGCGAGTTCATGCCAAATCCACCTTAAAATCCCACTTAAAAACATTGGCCTCCTGTTCTGCTGAGAGCTTGCAGATGATGATATCACCAGACCCGCAGGTAGCAACAAATAACCCTGCGCTCAAACGCCACGCAGAATTAACTGGGTCATTGTTTTAAGGTATCTCCTTACTCTCCTCCAGGGTTAATAGTTAAATGACTTGGGTGCAGGGACATTATACTTGTCTTTCTTGTTTGGGCAGGCTACCTGTGCTTTGACTAATTAGGAAACCTCACTGCAGGCTTCTGAACCTGTAACCTCTTTTGGAAACCTCCCCATCTCCCCTCTCCAGGCTGCCCGCGAGCAGAAGCGCTGAAGGGACAGCGATGAACACTTTTCCTCCGGCAGCTCTTCTGCCTTAGCTGGCAATGCGCAGATCTGGAAACCTGGGGAGGAAGTGGATTTTCCAGGAGACCTCTAGCTCTATCTCAAACACCCAAGAGATGGGGGCTGTCTAGACTTTTAAGTGCTTGCCCAAACTGCCCTTCCAGGCCTCCAAGGCTCATCCGTATCAAGTCCCATTCAATAAGCAACTACAGAAGCATTTTACCATCCGAATTAAGCTCCCGGAGGGAAGTGTTACCGCTAGCAGGCTTCCTGCAGTCAAGTTAAATTTGAGGAGGATAATTCACAGGTGAGTGACAACAAATTTCACAGAAGTTGGCATTAGCTCTTAATTAGGGAGAGATTCACACTTCCTCTGATAAGTACTGAGAAATAATCAAATGCCTGTGTGCTCAGCCTTGCTACGGCGGCTCACATATTTTTTATCAGCTCCTCTGGGCACCTCAGGCACACTTCTGGAGGAAAAGGCCTGAAGTACAAGACCTCCCTTTGGGTCATACTACATGCTTCCCATTAAGGGTTCCGAATACGCTCCCTTCTCCTGCCTCAGGCAACTACTCATGCTTGCAAGTATTAGATGCCAGGGCTATGAGGTGATTAAACTGAAGATTTGCTGAGGACAAAAACAGCGGTGAGAGCCCACAGCAGGGGGGAGAAATCCACCTATTTGGGATTCTCTAGGAAGTGAAAGTGGGTATAACACTTGACATGGCTTTTGGTCTACGCATAGGAGCAACCACATTAGCAACAAGCAAACGCTGATGACACAAACGCAAGCAAGCCAGGTTCAGCTGCTCGGCGTTTGCGCCGCTGCTCTGATTTGCTCAAGCACCAGGAGCACCAGCAGAGAGCTTGGAGCAGTATTAAGAGATTCTGCCCAAATCCCATAGTTCACTAACCCCAGCCGCGATGATAGCTTTTCCACAGAGTCCAAAACGCCTTAAGATGAAAAAGAAAAAAATTTCTATTGAACAGGTTCAAGTGAGGGGAAGCTGAGGCATGAGCCTGAGAGAGTCGTAATGAGCGTGAAGTGGAGTCCACATCTTCTCAAACCCCACGTCTACCATGTTGCCTTTGGAACTCACATTCTCTCATGTGACATACAGTTAAATCCCTAATCTCCTCAAAATATCAGAAATCCTGGAAGCCTCTTTATGCTCCATCTTTTTAAAACCGTTCACCACAAAGCACTGGAGACTATATAGCAATATTTAATGATGAGATATCCCCTTTCACTCCAAAGACTCCCGGGTTGCTTCCTCAATTATATATGCCACCACTGAAATGCAGCTGCCTCTGGGGCAGAGGCCAATGGACAACCCACATTACACCCGAGGGAAAGTTTTGGTCAGAAACCTGCTTTTATGGGAAGTGTCAGTGAAACTTCAGAATCCATCATGGGACATAATAACCCAACAGCCTGGCATACAGCAAGCTGCACTGAACTCAGTTAACCCACATTAGGAATACAAAAAATAAATTCCCAACCTTTTTCTTCATTATTGCTTTGCAAAAAAACCTAGGAATTTCAAGCGTGGTTGTGGTCGCGGTCCACATGCTGCCAGATCACCAGCAGCATAAGTTTGATGTAGACCAGGAACAGGCATCTGATCACACTAGAAGTGTGGAATGGACCAGAGCACATAAAATGGGGGTTAGGACTTTCCTCATGCCAGCTTAAAGGCAGTTCCAGGGGATGAGTAAAATCTGTGAGCCCATAAAGCCAGCGTGGTGCAGACAAGTGACATAGTATGATGCAACACGAAGTCCACTGGGATAAAACTAAACCACTGCAATTTTTTTTTTAACAAATTTGTAGCAGGAGAATGAGTTTATACTGGATCAGTATCACGCACCGGTAGCGTATTTAATCTGCCGCTCAGAGCCCTGGAGCTAGATTTATCGCATCTTTGGACCACAGCCTTAGTTACTTCCTGTGGCCATGATACTCCGAAAGAACAACCTAGCTTTGGCAGGGAGCTGGAAAAACGACTGTGACAGTTATTTTCCGTCCACACTATAGATCCCACAGGAAACACCCTCTCCCTTTCACCCACCTTCTGTCAACCAGGACAGAAACAAGGCAGAAAGACTTCAAGCAAAACAAATGATCATCTCTTAACAAAGAATCCAAGATGGCCTGGTGATACCTAAATCCCAACTGGGCATAGCCTCAAGCATCCTGCCCTAGGTGAACCCTCGCTGAGCAGGATGATGGACTGGACGATCTCCAGAGGTCCTTCCAACCCCAGACATTCTCTGCTTCTGTGATGTATTTTTTGGTCTCTCTCCAGTGCTAGGCAAATTGGTCTCTCTGCTGCATGACAATTTTAAGCCTACTGCTAAAATTCCCATCTATAAGATATACCTGGATATAGGCACGTATAAAATAGCTGTGAATATACAATAGATAACGAGATCCTCAAGTGATATGAATAATTGCAAGTGGAATGACCATATGTGAATGCCTGTAATCTCCAGATTATCTATAAAAGTAACTAACTAAGGCCTGTGATTCATTAATAGGGTGAGTTAGGTGCGCAGGGAGTTACACAGAAGAAAGCGGTTCCTCTCCGTGTGGTCACCCTGCCTCCAACACTGCTTTTGTTCCAGTCTTTCCACCTCTGCCTCTGATTTTGCACGGGTTATGCGAGGGCTTTCTCTGAAGGGAAGGGCTGCAAGCTCTCCCAGGTGTGGTCTATCCACATGAAAACAAGGAGCAAGGATTAATGGCGGTTACCAGAACAGCAGCAGAATGTAATCTTCAGTCCTTTCCATCGGATCGCCCTGAATCTAAGTGCTACCAGCCCTCTGCACCTCCACCAGCGTGACTGAGTAACGCTGACTGATGGCTCCGCCTCTGCAAGCCCATGCCCGAGAAAGGAAGGCAGGAAAAGGCACACTGGGGAGGAAAAGACAAGATAACCCAAAGATCTCGCACACCCAGATGAAGCTGCAAGCATCCCTCTCAAGATAAAGAGACAGAAATAAATGAGAGCCTAAGCATATCCATAATTACGGAGTCCTGCAAGTGTGCACATCACACACATGTGTATCCGTCTTTTCAACATAGAGGCATTAAGAGTAGATTATGGAATCATATTTGACTCCATAATTAGGTTTGAGACTCCATAATTAGATCAGATATTCACCTTTCTATGTAAGTAACTAACTATCGTGCAGCGCTGAAGGGAGGGCCAACTGAATGATTAAACCACTGACACGGCCATAAATCACAAAGCCCGTAAAAGCAATACTGCCCAAGGTACAGCTGTGGCAACAGCCAGCGTAGCAAAGCACCCATCTGCAGGAGGAGGGGAGATGCCCATCACGTTGCCCAAGGACTTTTACAAGCTCCTACCTGAGACCTAATGCCGAGGTTTTATAAATCTACTCACTCACAACCTAAAGCTGTATCTGGGAGTCAGGGAAAGGAGTGCGGTCATCGGACCTGTAATCACCTCCTCGTGCCGACTTCTGGTCTTTGAAGGACCAGCCTCATCCCTCTTGTGTGCTCTGAGACAAATGCTGCTGCAGGATTGCTATAACTAAGTGAGCTGGGCTCGGTTTAACGGATTTACCTCTCCGAATCAAGGAATAGCGTTTGATCCCAATGACATCAAGAATTGACGTGTCATTTTTACCCATCACCCTTGCAAAGATTAGGCCTCCGGGACACTACAAAACAGAATGAGACACCAGTTGTGCTCCAGCTCATTACAACACCAAGAGCCAAGCCAGGAGATTTGCCTATGTCAGGTCAACGCCAGATTGCTGATCGCCCAGACCAACCATCATCAGTCTCAGCATGATGTATAATCAAAGGTGACTCCTGAGATGATCCAAGAGAATACCCCGAGCGCTCTGCTGGGTGCAGCGGTGTGTGCCACTACAAGAGTAAAACTTATTGCATTAACAACAGCCATAAAACTCTTTGGGGAAAAGTGTCAACATGCATGAGGAGGGGACTTCAAATGCTCGCTCCACTCTAGCCAGCTCTTGCCAAGCGCACCATCCTGGAGGCAGTGGCAGCCACTCCAGGCTACAAATGGGAAGTTTTATGGGTATTTAGGGAAAGGTTATTGGCACAGAGACCAGCCACAGAAAGCAAAAGCCTGCACAATTCCGTCCTCTGTGTTACCAAACTTTCCTAGATCAGCTCTGCTCTTGGAGAGCTGCCATCAGACACAGTAGCCTCCTTCTAACACGGTCATGGTAGGGCAATAATCTCTCCTTCTCCCTCTGATCAAACATTTCCCTCTGCACCCTGAAACGTGCCGAAAATTATTTCTCTATATAAATCATTAACGAGAGGTTTGTTTTTATTTACTGCTGCTGCCTCAGGACTCCTCCTCCCTCCTTTTTCTTTTTTTTTTCTCCTTCCTCCATTATTTCATTTTTGCTTGCACAAGTGCCAAATACACCAGCTTTCCCTCCCTTCAGGAAACACAAATAAATAAAATAAAACAACACATCTGATTGATAGGGAATGCACCAGGTCTTGGCTCACCATCCATTCCTCAGAGCCATAAGTGATGGCACAAGGAGGACCAAAAAGGCTTCGGTCCAGGATCTACCCTGTGCCCAGTCTAGAGGCTGTACAAACAACACAACCCATATTACTCAATTCTGCATGCTTCAGATGAGACTAGGAATAAGAAAGGTTGGATTTTGTCCATGCAGGCTTGCCCTGTGTGTTTCCATGCTGAGTAAGCAGTGGTGTCTTGCCTGGTGCTGTATAATGTACCAAGAGTCCTCAGCATCGAGGGGTGACGGTGGGAAAACAGGGCATATAGAAGGGCATGCAAGAAAAAGGGCAATAATTTGGGGTATTTAGAGGAAGGCGTTGAGGCTGCTTTGCCTTGCAGAATGTATCAGTCTTTCGGCTTTGAGGGAGGAGAGAGTGTCTGGGTCAGCACAACAAGAAACACCCTTAAAGCCTCATGGATTGCAGAAGAAAAAGTAGCACAGGAGACAAGCGGACGCGGCTGGATGCGCACGGGGCAAAGAGCAGCCCACGGTGCCGGGACAGCGATGTCAAGAGGTGTAAACGTTAGTCGAGAGCGTGCCAGTGGGAAGACCCGAGGCCAGAAATAAAGGCAAGATAACCAACAGCTGCTATGGGCAAAGGAAAGGAGTAGCTTCGCCTCTAATGAGGCTGAAGAGGAAGCGGTTACAGAAGTGCTGGGAGAAGTTGAGTCAGACGGGAGATAAGAGCCTGCTGAGTACCTGCAAGCCCAAAAGGCCTCTCCAGCTGAACTACTTCACTGTGCTCTTTGTGCGGCACTGCACACGTCGGACTCTCTCCGAGGTGGCAAACAGGATCGGGAGCACCAGACTGACAATTCAAACGTCTACTCAGGCAGCTCCAGGACTTTGGATTGCTATTCCCTTGTAACACCACTGACTTCAGGAGGATGTTAAAGGTCAGGATGGGGTCAGAATTTGGGGGAATCTGAGGTCAAGTCAGTTGTGGTGCCCCTTCTCTCCACTGACAACATATGGGTCTCTGTCTCCCAATTTGAGTCCTTCACTCAGGTCCCAACCAAGGAAAATTTGGTCTATGGGCTCCGATGGGTCAAGAGACCCCTGAACTGAGGCATTCGTACCACTGCTGCCCAGCTGCAGAGGGACGCAGGTTTGAATAGGGCCCCAGTCCCTACCTATGGCCACACTGCAGCCTATGGCTATTTTAACTGTTGCTCAAGCTATTTTTTTTCAGAGGTTTTCCTGACAGGCCCTGGGAGGTCTGCTCACCGAGCTAAGCCTGAAGAAAATGTTCTGGCCTGAAGGCCACACTTAAAAGGCAGCATGTTTTAAGAACAGATGTATCTTCAACTCTGACGTGTTGACTGTGACTACCTCCCATGACACAGAACTGGGATCTATATAAACCCACTCCTACAGCAAATGCCATTTATGACACTTACCCGGCAGGATTTGTAGGGACAGTGCCACTCCCTTTAGGCCAACAGATTAAAAGATCTCAATCAACTTTGAGATGCCTACAATGACACTTTTAAATTGTCATAGCTTCAGAAACTATGACCCCCATTTTTTGTCCCCTTCACACACAAGAAGAAGAGAGACGCCTTCAGCAAGCCCTGTATTTATATCCATTTATCAGCTCAAAGTCCAGCAGATTAGACTGCTGCCCTGTTTAAAAGCATGTGGTTAGAATAATTTAAAAAGGAAAAGTGTTTCCTCTTCTTCCCCCACCCTCACTTTTTCTGAGTAAATTGGGGGGGAAAAAAGGAAAAACAGACACCTGGAGAGAATTTACTCAACCTTTCAGGAAGAAAACTGCCATCAAGCAACGAGAAAGCATGACATTTTTCAGCCTATTAGGTGAAGGTTTATGGAAGTTACAGGGATGTGAATATATGGGTTAGTATTTTAAACTGTTTTGCAACCTCAAGAATAATGGGCATATATAATAACGCTTTGCCCAGCTGCCTGCCGTAATACTTTGCATGTATACAATCCTGTTCAAACACTTACTAAACTCCCCCAGCTAAGCTTCACGTCTCTGATCCCTTCTGAAAAAGAACTGAAGAATTCAGCAAAGAATTATTCCCCTGTACAGAATCCTATTGAAACCCCACTACAGAGGTCCATAGGAAGGCTTTAGAGAGAAAAAGAAAAAAAAAAGGGGGGGGGGGGGGACGAGAAAAAAAAAAGGGGGGGGGGGGAGAGACAGGAAAGAAAAAGAAAAAACTATGAGAAGGATTTCCTCGTCTAGCAAACTAATAGGATTTCAGAGGAGTTTCAGTGGAAACCCCATTGCATTCTCCAAAGCCAAAAACTTAGCAAGACTCAAGCGGAGGTAGGCATGGATCACAGCAACACCCCAGAATATGCTGGGTCTGGAAACACACAGTTAGGCCAGTGTCCAAGTCTTAGAAGTCACATCAGTAGGATAATCGGGATATGTGGATTCATATAGAGCAAAGGCATGCCTGTAACGCCTTGCAGCTTGACCTCTGGTTTGAGTATCATCATTTTCTCCCTTCCATCTTAAAACAAACTTCCCCATCTGCTAAAACACCAGGACAGAAACAGAATGATTCATTGTATACATATATATCTCTCAGTTTTAAAGGTTAAGGCTAACAAAAATTTCAAAGTAACATAAAACCTCAGGCTTCCGATCTTTAACCCATCTCTAATTTTGAGGTATTTAAGTGAGTCCTGGGTTACCCCATGCTTGCCTACCACACATTCTTCTCAACAGCTTTCCCAAGCACTGTTACAGGAGACTACCCTACTACAGTTGAGGAGACTTCGCTCTCATCGCTGCCACACTCATAGAGCCCCTAACTAACTGCCCAGGACTGCACCGCAGCGCTTACGGGAACAGGAATTCACTCCTGCGGACGCCGTGAGGAGCTAAATAAGTTGCCCCCACAATGGCATTTAGTCACAACCCCGGCACCTCACTCTGCCAGGCATTTTCATCCCAATATCTCATGCGCTGCAGAGCCAAGCCCTGGGCCATGCTGTGCTCTGGTATTCACCAGGGCAGGTCGGAGCCTTGCCACCACCTTCTGACCTCACGTGTGCATGGAAATTGGTCTACTCCTGCATGGCTTTTCCATGCATTGAGCTTGCTTTCAAAGAAGTGCGTCAGACTGACCAGCCCTTCATGGGGAGGACAATTCAGGCTCATCCTTGTCATTGGCACAACTCCTTTTTTCCCTGCAAGACCCCTGCGCTGGATGGACACGTACACGAGCCACCCCACCGTCCCCGCTCATAAGCATGAGTAAACCTGACCCTGGGATCTGCGAGCAACACCAGCGACCATATTCCTGGAGTGCTTCTCTGGCCACTTTCCTGTTTTGTCACCTGTGCTGCAGCCCCATCACTTTCCCCTTCATGTTTGAAGGACATCGTCATACACGGCGAACAGCACACGGGTGTGGTGGACAGGCGCCAGGTGAAGATCAGAGAGAGAGAGGTCTGAGACCTTGCAAAGATCTCCAGCTAGACCGGGAAGTAAACTGGAGCTGTAAAGATCATAATCAAGCCTGGATCAAATCCTCCCAATCCTCAGGGTGTTTGAGGTCCAGAGTTTTGATTTGGCCTTTTAGAGAGAGAAGTGACTAACCTGAAGAACTCTTCGAAATTTTCAATTTCATAAAAGACAACCAAAGCTTAAATGAAATAACGTCAGAAGATTGCTTTTCGTATCTGGCTGCCCCACAGCTTACAGTAAAAGCTCATCATTGTGTTTGGACAATCTGTGCTGCAAAGTAAATCCAACTCCAAAAGGGCAAAATAGCCCCTAACTCTGCTCCCTCTCAAGAGCTGATAAACAGAAATTACCACCCCCTGCTTCCTTCACACATTTCCTCAGCTCTGAAAGACAAGCTGCACTATTCCCTGACTGCTTTTATTCAATTTAAGAAATTATTTTTCCTTCCTTTTTTTCTGCCCCCACCCATTTATCCCCCTCGCTTCGCTCTCACTACAACCAGTTAAATGTGAATGCAGAATCCAGGTGCCTGTTGGAGAACTGCACTCGTTCCCAGCATCCAGCAGATCGCTAAGCAGGTCTGAAGGCGCAATGAACTTTTGAAGCCACATCAAGTGAAGCTTTCACGTTGGGAGAAGGAGAAAGAAACTGTCTCTAAGGGTTTGAGAGCACCTGAGAAGCAACTGCGCTTAACAACGCACGCTTGCAACCTGATTTCATGCCCGTATCAGAAGGCAAAGCAGCCCCAACCTCGAAAGTTTGGAAATTGTTTTCAGATCTGACAGTCCCCCCAGGCTAAAACCTGGAGTTGAGGGGTTTTAAAGCCCATCTTTAATCAAGATGAGAATTTCCTAAAAGGATGAGTCATTTTATTTCCTCAACAATAATAACGGGAAAGGAAATGGCTTTTTTTGTTTTATCAAGTTGGAAAGAGAGAAAGTAACGAGAACAGAACCTATAATAGCAGCAAAACCAGTCCCAGTAGAAACCACAAGCCCTGCAGCAAAACACTGGGAACTTTCTCCACTGAAGTTCTCCCACAGACTCTCGCCTTTCTTGCTAGGCTTTGGACTAGCTCTAAACCTTGGGTTGCCGCTGCCCTAAGAGAGCCTGGACTTCCCAGCAATGAGGCTAGATTTTGCTGTGGGTTTCATCTGACCACCTCTTTTTTTGTGCACAGATTTGATGCCCTTCTCTCATCATCAAATGCATGCTTAACGGCGGCACTTACGTGCTCGAAACCCTGCGTGCTTGCATGTTATGGTAGGCAAAAATGACACGCTAAATTTTCTGGACATGGCTTAAATCTTATTCAGTTGGCCCTACTGCGGGCCATGCATCACGGAGCAGATTTTGGCAGTTACTAATGCTGCCTTTCAACATCATCGCAGACACACAGATCACAGATACTCCAGAGATGGGTAGTTAACAGGGAGCAAGAAAGACTGCCTAGGCATATGGTTAAACAAATCAGTCATCAATTCACTGGGAGAGCTTTCATTTCCATCACAGCAATCTGTTGGATCCCAGAGCTGTTTTTACGTGGGTCATTAGACAATAGCCTTTCTTGCTACTAGTTGGGTCAAGAGTCAAAATTGCTGTGTAATTGCAAGTCTCCGAGCACAAGGCAAGAGTTTTTCAGTCCTGGAGGGTGTTGTCCAAAGGGGAAAGAAAACAGAAGGGAAAGATTATGTGTGAGCAATTGATCCCTACTGAGAGGGCAAAAAAAGTCACTGAAACTGGGATTAGCCAAATCTTGTAACAGAAAACAAGAGTCCTGTTGGTAAACTGGCACTTACACCTAAGAGATGTGTGTGCTGGGCAAAAGGAGCTCAAAGGATGGGTCAAAACACACCAGAAGAGGAGATGAAACAGCATCAGAAGCCAAAAAATGATGGTTGGACCTTTTCAAGCATTTAACCCCTTGAGTTAATTAAGCACGTGGCAATAGCAGTTATTAAAAAAGAACAGTTCCCGACTTAATCAAAGGACATTATTGGAAATGATCCTCAGGAACCTCAGTGGAGAAACCCAGTAAATATCAAGTCAAGCTAAATAGCTCAGTTATGATTATTATTAATAATAAATCATGGCCACTGTTTCTTTTGTTTGCCAACAACTAGCATAGTTTATGGCTCTGCACAAACCTAACACACCATTTTATTACATTTCAGAGAGTGCATCCTCCTAAAATGATAATGTGTTAATAATCTATGTTGGGCTTTTTGGCAGGAACCAAAGAGCTCAAACAACTTGAAATAACATCAGCAAAAAATTATTTATTCCCCATCCCTAGTTGCAGAGAAAACAGAGGTTTTCTTGGCTCAGTTACTTCTCAATAGATTTCTGGTTTCAATTAAAACTTTGAGACTGAGAAGTTAAAAAAAAAAGCCAATAAGAGATGGAAGAGAAGTCTCCATTCACTGAGTGTTTCTGCTTTTTTCTTTTTTTTTTACTCCTCCTTTTACATAACCCTTCTGAGCTAAGAGCAGAGATTAAAGTACAACTATATTGTTTGGAGGGTTTTCTTTTTTTTTCCTCCTTTCAGCTAAAAAACAAACGGAGATGAAAAAAGTTTCTCCTTCGAGTGGAAGTAGGTTCAGACCGAGCAGAGTAACCTCAGCGAAGGCTGGGGAAGCGCAGGAAGGTGTGCGTGAAGCAGCCACTTGCACATTTTCCCCGACAGGCATTTTTTTTTCTCCCATCTACGATAAAAGCTCCTAAACACTTGTTTCCTCAGGTTCGTCCTACCGCGCTCTCAACGTTAGGCGGGCGATTATATCATTACTGTAGCCTGCACCAAGTTAAGTCCTGGCTGCAGGGGCTGTGGGTTCAATAATTGTTCCTATTTGGGTCCCTAAGATTCGACACGGGGCTGGATTTGCCAGCAGCCCGTTCCCCTGAAACCCTCCTGCCAAGGC
>NW_010523038.1:0-3419 GCF_000687285.1 Phaethon lepturus
GCAGACGGCACCCATCACCACCCAAAAGCCGCTGCCAGCACCCCAGCATCTCCTCTGCCTCCCCAGGGGGGTCCTGGTGGGACCGAGGCACCCCACCCATGGTGGTACCCAAGGCCCACAGCTCACCTTGACCTCATCCATCCAGTCGATGCTGTGGAGCATCTCCTGGAAGAGGTGCTGCAGAGCGAGGTTCATCTCCAGGCGCTGGCGCCGGGCAGCCAGCAGCTCCAGGAGCTGCTCCCAGAGCCGCAGGATGTTGTCCTTGCGCCCGTTGATGCGCTGGATGTCATGGTAGCCCTCCACCTCCAGCTCCTTTGCCACCGCCTTGATGGCCTGCACCCGCTCCTTGTAGGCGGCCGTGTCGGTCTCGATGGCTTCGTGCTTCTTCTTGGCCGCCTCCACCGCCGGCAGGTCCTGGCCAAAGTTGTCCTGCCCCGGCACAAAGCCCATGGTGAGGCTCTGGCAGGGCGCCCGGTCCCTGGGGTCAGCGTCCCCGGTCTCACCTGGGCCACCAGGCGCTGGTTCTCGCTCAGCCAGGCCTCCCGCATGGCCGCTTTGCGGTCAAAGCGCCGTGCCAGCTGCTCCAGCTTCTCCTGCCGGATAAGCTCGGTGCGCAGCGCCAGCTCCCGCTCATGCTCCGCTTTCTCCAGCTGCTCCCAGGCCTGGGGGAAGGTGGCACCGAACAGGGGTGGCACCCATGTCCCCTCACCCACCTGTGTCTTGTTCTACTGGTGAACCCCAATGTGATCCACGAGTGGGGGAGCATGGCTGGAGGAACACAACCTGCCCGGGAATGGACGTGACCTGCCCCAGGATAGACTCAACATGTCCTGGGATGGACTTGAGCTGCCTTGGGAGATGGACCCGAACTTCCCCAGGAGATGGACCCCAACCCGCCCCCAGGAGATGGACCTGACTTGCTCTAGAACAGACCCAATCTTCCCTGAGATGAACCTGAACTGCTCTGGGAGATGGACCTGAGCTGCCCAGGACAGCCTGGGGAGCAAAGCCCCAGGGGATACCAGGGGAAGAGCTGTCCCAGTGCCGCCGGAGAAGCTGCATGTCCCCACGGCATGGCACGCGGCCAGGCTGCTGGGATGGGCCCCGTACCCGGTTGATGTCAGAGACCAGGCGTCCCTCGTGCGGGGTGTAGACGCGCTGGTTGTTGGCTCGCATCCGCGACTGGATGGTGAAGAGCAGCACCTCCAGGTTGCCCTTCTCCTGAAACCTGCCCCGGAGACAGCTCAGCCCAGGGCACCCACGGGTGCTCAACACCACCGCGCGGGCATGGGGGGCTTAGGGGCACTTACTTGGGGGGCTTCTCCACAGTGCGGTAGGTGCTGAAGGCTTGCAGCTGGTGCTGCACCCCAGCCAGAGAATTGGCGAAGCTGCGGCTGTTGAGGGAGGCGATGGTCTGCTCGATCCAGGTGAGCAGGTCGGACGCCAGCCCCCCATAGCCCTCAATCATCCGCTCTGTCTCCTTGGCATGCTCAATGACCTGTGGCGGGGCCAGTGGTGAGCGTGGGGTGCCGGCACCCCAGCAGAACCACCCCCCCACCTCAATGCCATCCCCTACCTTGCCCAGACGCCTGCCCTCCACCTCTAGGACCTTCATCTTGGAGAAGTAGTGGTAGAAGGCCACCACGTAGGTGATGATGGACTTCTCGTCTGGGTTCTCAGTGAACACATCTGCCCGGCATAAGCAAGAGGTGTCAGACCTGACCCAGCCTCTGCTTCGTGCTGGCATCATCCCAATGGCAATGGGCCGCCACGGCCTCATGAGGTCCCTCCTTGCTCCTACCCAAACCCCCCTTCCACGAGGTGGAAACCTCTCTGTCCCTCCACAGGGCTTGGGCATGTCCCAGGGCGCAATGGGGAAACTGAGGCAGGAGGGTTGGCAGCGGCAGTCTCACCTTCGGGGTCGAGGAGCGGGGTGATGCCCAGGTGCCGCTCTGCCACGCTGAACGCGTGCTCCAGGTTGTGCCGGGCATTGGATTTGGTCAGGTTTTGGAAGTCAACCAGCTCAGGCCTGGGGACAGAGGGCACAAGACAGTGGTGAAGCACTGATGGGACATCCACCGGTGCCACCACTGCCCTGGCATGTCCCGGTGCCCACCGCCATGCCGCCTACCTGTGCCTGTGGATGAGGGCGTTGAAGGCCAGCCCGTCCTTCCAGCTCGAGGTGAAGTTGGTGACGTTCACGTGGGGGTACCTGCAATGGGGACAGGATGTCACCATCACCCTCTGGGCACCCCCAGTCCCCGGCACGGTGGGGTGTGGGTTCCACCACCTACCCCGCTGTCTTCATCTGGCACCAGAGCAGCAGCGCATCCCTGGCAGAGCGCGTCTCCCGGCCCTCCTGTGTCTGCACGATGATGTCCTGGATCTGGGGGGCAGAAGGACATCCCAGGGTTGGAAGAGGACATCCACGGAGGGGGGCTCCTGCTCGGGAAGGAGCCATGGGGTGCTGAGCTGAGGGGTGGCCCACACCCACCCGGCCCCACCTGGAAGCGGAGGATGATGGTCCAGATGAGGCCAAGGACGAGGCGGTGGTTGCCGTCCACGATGTCGTGGGAACCCATGTTCTCCAGGTGCACCCTCTGCTCCTTCAGGAACTGCAGCGCCTTGTCCACATTCTCCAGGCAGTGGATCCGCATCCGGCCCTTGGTGGGCTTTGGCTGGGACATGACAGTGCTTAACACCCTCCACTCCACACTGTGAGGTGCACCCTCTGCTCCTTCAGGAACTGCAGCGCCTTGTCCACATTCTCCAGGCAGTGGATCCGCATCCGGCCCTTGGTGGGCTTTGGCTGGGACATGACAGTGCTTAACACCCTCCACTCCACCCTGTGCACCCCCCACCCCTGCCTGGGGACACCCCTGCATCCCTGCTGCCACCCCAACCCTGGTGGAGCCTTGGTCAACACCAAGCCTTGGTGGAGCACCAGAGTTGGCGGGGCATGGCACGGCATGGCATGACATGACATGGTTCCCAGGGTCTCCAGCTGGATGGAAGTCCTACCAGAAGCTCTCCTGACAACACCTCCAGCAGCTTGATGAGCACCCGCCCATCCCGGAGGTCCATGTAGAGGTCCGAGATGCGGCAGGTCACGCGAGCCAAGTGCGAGTTCACCCACTTGGTGAAGGTTTTCTTCTGCACAGCCTCCCGCTCGTCTGCAACGAGAGCGGGCACCGTGGCACCGGTGGCAGGGACAAGCCGGGAGGACCGAGGGGACCCAAGACCCCCCCCAGACCCACCCCTGACCTGCCAAGGCTTTGATGCGTGAGCGCTCGAAGAGGCGCGCTGAGCTGTTGTCGTTGTCCAGCTCATCGTCGGAGGCGTCCCAGCGGACGTTGATACGGCTGTACTGCTGCTGCAGCTCCAGCTGCTCGTAGTCGTTCGCTGAAGTCATGGTCCCG
>NW_010523039.1:0-236 GCF_000687285.1 Phaethon lepturus
TCAGTGATCTTATTTTTCTAAACTCTGATTTGCGTTCCCTTGCTGCTTTGAATTAGACATTTTTACAGTAAGATGCAGAAATATTAGTATGACTAAGTAAGCATATGCAAGGAGCAAATAGATGAAAATATGTAAAAAATGAAGATCCTTTTTTATTTCCCTTGCAAGGCTTTCTGGTGTGCACAGCTGGAGGGAGAAGGCACTGTGGCAGGACCATGGACTCCAGCCCTGCTGAA
>NW_010523039.1:252-7650 GCF_000687285.1 Phaethon lepturus
TTGGTCAGAGGAATCATAATTATATAGGCTGGTAGAGATGTGATCCTGCAGCAGGAAAAATAAAACAACTGTGAAACAATGTCTCTCTAATGACTACAGGAAAATTAAAGAGAGTAACGCTGTGGCTTCCTAGGTACAGCTTTTTTCCTGTTCGCCCGAACATTTCTTTTCATTTTTAGCACTTGGAGGAAAGCCACATGACTTAAACTCCAGTTCGCCCTCATTATGCAACCTTAACTGCCATAATGCTTCTGTCGGCCTATTGCACGTAACGATGCTCCCCCTCTGCAGCGAGCGCGGTCCGGGGGCGGCGGTGATTAACCGACTGGGTCAGCGCTGCTTGGCCTAACGCGCTGCCCTGGCGTTGGGTTTGGGAGTGTCAGAAGGTTTGACGGTCTACAGTCAAAGCCTACAGTCGTAGCCTGCTTGTTAGATACCGAAGAATTGGAGACCAGAGGAAGAAAGAGATTTTACGGCAAAAGGACTGAGAACCCTGCAGACCTATGCTCACTTCCGTCTTTATCACAGACTTTCTTGTGTTGGGGGCACGAGATGATGGCAGCTGCGTTTACGGTTAGATTTACGTTCAGGTACTCTAGTGATGGAGCTACAAAGTTAGTTGTATGATCCCAGCAACCAGCGGCAGTAAAGGCAGCAAGGACACTCTTACAACCGGACACAGTAGAAGGAGTCTGCAGGTCAGGAGTCAGTTCAGATGGTTTATCTACTCTAGTATTTCCAAACTTAATATTGCTCTGATTTGTATTGTAAGGAGTCTGGAAAAAGTTTTGCTGCCAGTTGTGCCTTTTAGATGACCTGAGGATTGCATTTGGAGCATACGTGCACTGTGCATAGTGCTAAATTTTACTTGGAAAGGCAAACTGGCTATAGGTGCTTGAAATTCATAAAGCATAATAATAATTTAATAATAATGAAATATTGTTGACAAAAACGGTATTTTTGCAGAACCAAGTAGGGAGGAAATAATCTTTCTGCCAAAGAGCTTGGATTTTGTAATGTGTTTTGAAACAACACTGCAGTCCTTTGGGAAGAGGGAGAGCAATGGTGCCCTAGCCCCCAAACCAACCCCGAACAAACACTAAACCGAACATTTTGAATGAATTCTTTGTTCGCCACTGTCCAAACTAGAAACTCCATCAATTAGTAATGGATTTTGTAAAAGGTTTTGAAAAACTACAAGAATGACAAAAAAATCCTTTAACATATTCAGTTACTTTTCACGTGAAAGATGTTCTCTGGCCAGTGCCCAGTGAAGGATGTTATCCTGTTATTACAGAATTACAGAACCATTAAGGTTGGAAAAGACCTCTAAGATCATCAAGTCCAACCATCAACCCAACACCACCGTGCCCACTAAACCATGTCCCCAAGTGCCACGTCCACACGTTTTTGAACACCTCCAGTGATGGTGACTCCACCACCCCCCGGGCAGCCTGTGCCAATGCCTGACCACTCTCTCAGTAAAGAGATATTCAACTAGGAGAAAAGAAAAAAGTGGCAAAAAAAAGAAGCTAAAGAGAGTCATTAAACCTGTTTATCATTAAATAAAATGTACAAGCTTGTTTATAATGCAGGCATGCAAAGTATACTGTTAAAGGAAATGCAAACTTAACTGCAACTATTTCATTTCATGTGAGGTTTATGTTAGCTCTCCTATTAAATTTAATGGGTTGCCTCATGAGAAGCAGCTCATTAATATGAATATGAAGAGCGTGTTTCAACCTGCAAACTAAATAACACAAAGATGCGTGATCTCTATTTTCCTTTGGTAGATCTTTGCTTTTTAAAAATATGAACAAATGCAGTAGAAATAGCTGGAGTCTGGGGATAAAACACGGAAGAGGGAATCAGGAGGCCGTGCTTCTCATTCCACCCAGCGTCGTATGCTTCTGTGTGAACCTGAGCAAATCAATTAACTGCTGTTTGCTTTGGTTACTGATTCGGGTTAAAGCAACGAACAGTGTAATACTTTACTTATTGTGAGGCTAAATAGCTATAATTAATTATCGGTTTAGACGGGCATCACAGACTGCCTGGAGTGATGGGCGGTGCTGGACTGGTGGTCCAGGGTTTGGATTTGGGAAGGTGGGCCCCTGCCTCAGCGTGCCAGAGACTGCCTCTCAGTTGGGCTGATCAGAATGCTTCACCCAACCGGTGCGGTTGTGTTGCTTAAGACTCCAGAGCGAGCATGGCCGTAGCAGTTGGGGTTTGCAGTGTGTCTGCCCATAAACGGGAGAAAAAGGGACATCCTCGGGTCCTTGGATCCCTTTGGGGTGATGGACAAAAGAGACTTTCCCATGGGTGAAGCATTTGTACGGCTTAGGTTGCTGCTTGATGTATTTCCAGTAAGTTGCTGCCTGAAAAAAGAAGCTAAATGAGCAAAAGCCCTTAAAAAATGAAATTGTAAAATTAGACAGTGAACGGCCGGGAAGGACCGTATTTGTGGCCCTCGAAGGGATATAAACTTGCCCACATTTGTCAAATTAGGTTTGATTTTCCAGCAGATAGAGCCTTTTGTGATTTCGCTCTCTGGACAGAAAACTAGCACTCACCTGTGAATTGCAGGCTTTCTTTGAAGGGCTGGTGCCTCCAGTAACTTCAGTTTTGTTTGTTTATTTGTCACTTACTCATCAGGAAAATTTTCTCATGATCATTTTAAATTCATAAGTAGGTATAGGGATTGTCTTAAAACCTTCTGATGAAGTTTATATCTGAGTTTTTTTGAAACATGGGAGGTTTCACATACAACAGTTAAAATAGATGTTATAACTGAAAAGTGCCAGAAATGCAGGCCTTGATGTGGCCGTGGGGTATGATCTATTGTGGGATGTATTGCTGTAGTCCTGTAACGCGTCGCCTAATTCAGCAGGCCAGGCAGATTGCTCCTACACGAGCCTTCCAAGGCGAGTGTCCGTCCCCGAGCTGTCCCTCGCCATGGCTGGAGGGAGCTCAGCTGCTGGTGCCGCATGCGCACAGCTCCCCGGCGCCTTTGAGGTCTGCCCGTGTGTTGGAGAACACATACAGGCAGCCTAATGAAAAAAAAACCCAAAAAACAACACAGAAATATGTCATTTTTTACATTTATTTCAAAGTTCCCATTTCTTTGTGATCCCAAAGTCAAAGGAAGACATTTGTGCAAAGCTCTCATTGACACAATATTTTTTGATCGTTCCTTCTGGAATTACTTGCGGTGGGGTTTTTTTGCTGGTCTTACATTTTATGATCTGGGTCTGCTCTTGTGGGTCTCCTGAAATGGGAACCGCACTCAATACTGGGAATCCCAGAAAATCGATCTGGCTGATTGCCGGCCGAGAATTTGAGCCTTTCCTGTTTCTTTTGTACTGTGAAGGACCTGCCATCCTGGTGGGAGCTGCAGAGGTCCGCGATGAATTCATTCTCACCCCTGCTTCAAGCCCAGCGTGGGGCTGCGCCGCGCGGGAGGAGCTCCAGACGCGAACCGCGACCCACAGACACACGTCAGCTGTGGTTCCTTGGGAGACGCTGTTTTCCCTGGGGAGCGAAGGCTGCTGTACCGGCTTCACGCCGGAGGCAGTAAATCCGTGTGGTCGCAAACAGGCGGGAGCCATCGCTGCACCTATTTTGTTGCCTTCTCTGTACTTCCCGATGGATGGGAGCTTCTGAGGGAGGAGCAACTGCAGCGCTCTGGAGCGTGGTGTCCGAAGGACCACTGGTGGAAAAGCCTTGCCTTGTTGTGTGGTAGCATTGGGATGGATTGCAGTAAGGCCAAAACGAAAAATTTCATAGTAAAAATAATCAGGTTCATTACAGGGTCTGAGTCTGTGAAATTTTTAATAATAATTAAATGTTTTGGAGGGAACTCATAAACATTACTTAGAAAGACTAGTAAGACCTGCACTCTGATCCTTAACTTGTACAAGGAAAAAGTGTTAAGCATTCTACTCTTTTTTTTTTTGTTACATTTTTGTTCCATTGCACATACTCAGGAGACCCCTTTATTTCAAATTTAAAATAGTCTATGAAAATCTGTATTGACGTAATAGCTTATTAGGCTACAAGCAAAATATTCCCAGAACTAATTTTTAATTAATATAGTTCACTGAAAACTTATAAAAGATTCATACATAATATGATAAAAGAAATAAACATCCTCAATACCATGTCAAGTTTCTTTTCTTTGTAAAACATTGTTTTTTCTCCTCTGCTACCAGCACAACAAAACCTACTCTTAGAAAATTGACTTGCACTTGTCTTTGGCAGCTCTGTCAAATGTGATATTTTCCGATACATAAAATGGTGCTTATTAATTCAGAGTCCAATTCTGTCACCTTTTCTCACTTTGGGTGCTGCCTTTCGTAAACAGCTCATATTTTTAATCCAGATTTCTCTTGGAGTTTGTCACTGTCCCTCCAACAGGCTCTGGAGGCCACTGGAAATCATCTCACTGACCTACCGGAGTTTTATGTCAGCCATAAGGTAATTCAAAGTGGCAAGATTTTACTCGAATTCATCTCGTCTCTCTGCAAGCACATCAACGTGAGATATCGAGTCCAAGCTCGTTGCAGCAGTTTCCCTCTGTAGGCAGTGAAGGAGATGTTGGCATCTCCAGAGACGTCTTTTGGTCACGTTTCTGGAAAAAGATGGTGCATGTCCTGATTGCTGAGCAGGAAAGCCTTGCTGAAAGTGCCTTGAAGTAGGTGCCCTCTTGGGGGCAATGAGTGGGTCCCGCCTGCAGGGTCTGACCCTGAAGATCTTTACAACCAAGGTTCTTCTCAGAAGGCACAGGGAGAGGTCCTCTGAGAAATGTGAAGGTCTCTCTTGAGCCTTTCCAGCAAGGATGACGTTCTGTGACCTGCTTGGCACAAAATACTTGAATTTTGCCCTTAGAAAAGCAGCTGTTCGATGGGTGGTATGCACAACTGAGTGTTGTGCTGCCCTGAGAAGCCCTTTCCTCCTCGCCCTATTCCCTCCCCCAAAGTCTTCTCCAGACATAAATCATGTGTCTAGTTTTGTGCTGAGTTCTCTTTATTTTGGACTCTGTATGATTCCCATTTGCATCAGAGGTTTCCACTGCAGAATTTCACGCACAAGTTAATCTGGGAAAGCTAGATAATAAAAACCGGGGCTTTCGGTCGTTGGTCAGGAGGGATGGGGCCGGCTGGGTGTGACCGACCGCAGCTGAGGCATTCGGTAATAGGGTGGAGGCTTTACTACTTCATCCTTCCTCGTTTTGGCAAGGACAGAAGAGGAATTAAACTGGAAGGCTGACGACCTGGATCCACATTTCCTGCACCGTTATTCCCGGTAGCTGCTGTACTCTCTGCAATAGCCCCGAACAAAGGCTGCGTCACGTTGCTGCTGAAGTGATGACAATTAAGCACGCTGAGTTTTATGCAGCTACGAGCAAACTTCGCTCCCATCGCTCGCAGAAAAGAGGTTCACGCTCCTACTGAAGCTGTACTTTTAGTCGTTAGCACCGTGAGAAGCACTGGTCCGAGCCATGCTCCCGGGGCTCGGAAGGGGATTTGGAGGCTGAGCAGCCGCTACCTGCGTCGGTGCTGCCTCACCGAGGGGCCAAGCTCCTGCTGGTGGGCAGGGGAAGGCATAACTCACGTTTTTGGAACAGTTAGACTCTGTGTCTGAGAAACCACAAGTATTTCACTGGAGAAGATCTGATTCATTAAAAACTCCTCGGTAGACACTTGTAAATGGGTGCTTAGATATACGTCTGCCGTAGACCTGTACCAGTGTCCCTTCTTACATCGACAGCGTAACCACTAGGAGAGTGCGGTGATCGTATTGGCCTCCTCTTGGAAGATCCTTCCTAATTAATCCAATTGAGTATCTTAGTCTAAGTCACGATAACACTATGTATTTAATAGGATTTGGTCCTGTGAATTCTTGATATCTTTAGCTCCTGTGTAGCTTTACTATACTCAGCATTTTTCAGGATTAGGTCTTAAGGGCTTGATCCAAAAACATTTAAAATCAATAGGTGTTTTCCTTTGACTTCAGTGGGCTTTGGTTCAGCCTCTAAACATCAGTCAATACTTTCTGATCCGAGTACCAAAAAATATTTTAAAATCGTATTTCCGAAACTATGGTTACTTACTTTACACTGCATAACTTCTTGAACTCTACGTAGATTTGAGGAGGGAAATATTAACCAAAACAATCATGATATTATTAGTTGAAGTTTTAGTTTTAAACTCAATAAAAAGTACCATTGGGTGTTCTTTAATGTTATAGAAGAATGATTAATTTAAGGTTCAGGTGCAAGACAAGGTCAGGAAAGAATTGTTACTGTATACAGTGAGCATTTCAAGATGAATTTGTAGTTTGAAGTATCATTTTATGATGCATTTTCTGTTTTGTTATCAGGGGAAGTATGATGGGTGACATACGAGTGATCACAGTGTTTTGGTGCAATGTTCTGTGATGGGCTTTTCATAAAAATTAGCTGACAATGTCATGAGTATACAAGTAAATTTATAGCTTTCATACTGGACTGCCATTCCCAGAGCTATTTCCAATCACTTGGGCTTTTTATTAAGTTTATTGTTCTTTTATTGTTCAGTGGAGTGTAAGCAGCGAGATTACAAATAAATGTAAGTTGCAGTGGGTATGAAGTCAAGCTTGCAGAATTAGGGAAGACGCAAGCGGAGGAGAGCAGGAATTAATTTGAGTCATTGGTGATATGAGGGACCACGTCCTGACATTTCTTGTCAACGCGCGTACCGTACACCGCGTCGCAGGCTGACACACCGCGCCTGCCAAGTCAGGGCACAAAAGCCTGAAAACAGAGTCTCGGTTGTGCTTCCAACGTGCTGACCACGTTTTTTCCTTTCTTAGCTTATTTTTGTTGCCCAGTTCTCTCTGTGCTGTCTTTCTTCTTACTCCAGCACTTGCTTGCGGAAAAACGGGACCAACAAGTGAAGGGCAATGAAGTTTCTCATTTTAGTATTGTTCTTTTAATACCTCCAGCATGAAAGCTTTAGCATCTATTTCCCTCTACTTTTTCTCCTCTCAAAGAGTGAATACTTTATCATTTTGGTTAATATCCTGACCAGCAGAGCAGAAAATCAGACTCATAGCTTTTAATGACACATTTTCAACTGCAAGTTAGTAAAAAAAAAATCATTTTTATGTGGTTCTTCAATACTTATACAGACTTCTAGAAATATAATTAAAATTTGTGTTCCTTCTTTGTTATTACTGCTGTGGACTCCACTTAAACTGGATGCTGTTTGTCTGGGCGATCAGACAATAGCTAGACTCCAAAAGCAAATCGATTTGCTGTGTGGCTTGTGCTATTACTTAAGTTATAAATAAAATGATTTTTCCCAGATGGCTCCCTGATGGCCCTGCACTCTTCCCAGTACCAGCCACAGCTTTTCA